>NC_058405.1:145245722-145425843 GCF_002201575.2 Neomonachus schauinslandi
AAAAAAAAAAAAAAAAAAAAAAAAAACTGCAAAGAGAAATGGGTAAATCCACTATCATAGTTGGAAATGTCAATACCCTTTTTCCCAAAATGGACAGATTCTGTAGGCAGAAAATCAGTAAGGATGTAGTTGAACTCAACAACACCAACAATTAACCAGATATAATAGACACCTATAAACTATTTCATCTAGCAACAGAATACACATTTTTCTCAATCTCACATGGAACAGTCACCAAGACAGACCACATTCTGGGCCACAAAACACATCTCAAGAAACTTGAAAAAGTAGAAATCATACAGTAGCTGCTCTCAGACATACTGCAATTAAACTGAAAATCAATAACAAAAAGGTAACTGGAGAATCCCAAAATATGTGGAGTTTCAAAAACACACTTTAATCTATTTTTTTAAAGATTTTATTAGTTAATTTGAGAGAGAGAGACAGAGAGAGCACAAATGGGGTGGGGGGAGGAGCACAGAGAGAGGAAGAAGCAGACTTCCTGCTGAGCTCTCTCACCCTAGGGCTTGATCCCAGGACCCCAAGACCTAACCTGAGCCAAAGGCAAATGCTTAACTGACTGAGCCCCACAGACACCCCAAAAACACACTTTTAAATAACACATGGGATAAAGAAGAAATCTCAAAAGAAACTTAAAAATATTTTGAAGTAAGTGAAAATAAAAACACATCATATCAAAATTTGTAGGATATAGTAAAAGCAGTGCTTAGAGGGATATTTATAGTATTGAATTCATATATTACAAAAGTTTAAAAACTTTTAATACATTAGGCATAGAAGGAACATATCTCAACATAACAAAAGCCATATATGAGAAGCCCACAGATATTCATACCTAGTGATGAAAAATTAAAATCTTTTCCTCTAAGGACAGGAACAAGACACAGGCACCCACTCCTACCACTCTGATTCAACATAATACTAGAAGTCGTAACTAAAGCAATCAGGCAAGGAAAAAAAAAAGTATCAGAATTGGAAAGGAAGAAATAAAATAGTCTCTATTTGTAGATGACATGATTTTATATAAAGAAAATCCTAAAGATCAATAAAAAAATGATTATATCTAATCAATGTATTTAGTTAAGTTGCAGGATACAAAATTAACATAGAAAAATCGGTAACATTTCTATACACTAATGACAAATTTCCTGAAAAAGAAATAAAGAAATTGGTCCCATATATAATAATTTGATGGTCCCATCAAAACAGGGGTGCCTGGGTGGTTCAGTTGTTTAAACATCCAACTTTTGATTTAGGTTCAGGTCATGATCTCAGGGTTGTGTGACTGAGCCCTGTATTGGGCTCCACACTGGGCATGGAGCCTGCTTAAGATTCTCTCCCTCTGCTTCTCCTCCACTCTGTTGGTGCACTCTCTCTCTTAAAAAAAAAAAAATTAAAAATAAAAAATAGCACCAAAACAATAAAATATTTTGGAATAAATATAAACAAGAAGATGAAAGATCACTATTCTGAAAACTACAAGACATTAATGCAAGAAATCAAAGAAGACACAAAGAAATGGGAAGTTAATATTGTTAAAATGTCAATATTATCAAAAGCCTTCAATGCCATCCCTATCAAGGTTCTAATTTCATAATTTACAGAAGTACAAAAAAAACACTCCTAAAATTTATATGGAACCACAAAGGGCTCTGAATAGCCAAAGAAATCCTGAGAAATACAAAGCAGGAGGTATCACACTTTCAAATTTCAATCTGTATTATAAAGCCATATTCATCAAAAGAGTATGGAACTGGCATAAAAACAAATAGATAAGCGGAACAGAATTGAGAGCCCAGAAATAAACCCAAGCATATATGGTCAACTAATATTTGACAAGGGAACCAAGAATACTCAATGGAGAAAAGACAGTCTTTTATATAAATGGTGCTAAAATAATTGGATATTCACATGTAAAAAATGAAACTGGACCCATATTTTACACCACTCACAATTTTTTTATTTTTTATTTTATTTTATTTTTGCTGTGAAGTTGCATGAATCCTTTATATATTTTGGATATTAATCCCTTATCAGATATATGGTGTGCAAATATTTTTTTCTCATTCTGTAGGTTTTTTTTCACTTTGTTGGTGGGGTTTCTTTTGCTACACAAAAGAAAAAAAAAGAAAGGGAAGCAAACCATAAGAGAGACTCTTTAAAAAAAAAAAAGATTTTATTTATTTATTTATTTGAGAGACAGAGAGAAAGAGCATGAGCTGGAGGGAGGGGCAGAGGGCGAGGGAGGAGCAGAGTCCCCACTGAGCAGGGAGCCCAAAGCAGGGTTCAATCCCAGGACCCTGGGATCATTACCTAGCCAAAGTCAGACCCTTAAACAAATGAGCCACCCAGGTGCCCCATAAGACAGACTCTTAACTATGGAGAACGAACTGACGGTTGATGGAGGGGGGTCGGTGGGGGGATGGGCTAAATGGGTAATGGGTATTAAGGAGGGCACTTGTTGGAATCAGCACTGGGGGTTAGTTATGAATCACTAAATTCTACTCCTAAAACTAATATTACACTATATGTTAACTAACTAGAATTTAAATAAAAACTTGAAACTTTAAAAACACACACACACACACAACCCATTTAAAAATGAGCAAAGAACCTGAATAGACATTTCTCCAAAGGAGATATACAAAAGGGCAATAGGGTCCATGAAAAGATGCTCAATATCACTAGTCAATAGGGAACTTCAAATTAAACCTACAATGAGTTATCACCTCATGCCTGTTAGAACGACTATCATCAAAAAGACAAGAGATAACAATCACTGGCATGGATGTTTAGACAAGGGAACCCTATTTGTATACTTTCGGTGGGATTGTACCTTGGTACAGCCACTGTGGAAAACAATATTGAGGATTATCAAAAAATTAACAATAGAACTACCAAATGATCCAGCAATTACAGGTCTGAAAATACAGCCAAAGGAAATAGCCAAGACATGGAAACAACTTAAGTGTCCATCAATGAATGAATAAAGAAGTCCCATATATATCCATATATATTTATATACATAATAATATATATATATATAATGGAATATTATTCAGCCACAAAAAATGAGGAAATCCTCCCATCTGAAACAACATGGATGGACTTTAAAAGCATTATACTAAGTAAAATAAGTCAGACAGAGATAAACAAATCCTGCATGATCTCCTTTACATATGGAATTTTTTAAAAAATCCATAGAGAAAGAGATCAGACTTGCAGTTACCAAGGGCAGAGGGTGGGAAAAGGGGGAATTAGAGGTAGGTGGTTAAAAGGTACAGACTTCCAGTTATAAGATAAATAAATACTAGGGATGTAATGTATGACATCATAATTATAGCTAATATGCTGTATTATATATCAATAAGTTGGTAAGAGAGTAAATTTTAAGAGTTCTTATCATAAAGAGTTTTTTTCTTTTCTTTTTATTGTGTCTATATGAAAAGATCAATGTTGGCTAAGCCTGTTGTAATTGTTTCACAATATTTGTAAATCAAACCACCATACTATATGCCTTACACTTATACAGTGATAAAATGTCAATTACTTCTCACTAAAACTTGGGGAAAAATGATAGATTGTGACATAGTCATTGTTTATTGTTTCTTTGTGTGTGTGTGATCAGCACTGATATTTGTCTTCAAAATATGGATATTTTATCAAATTATTACTAACAGAGCTCTAATTTTTTTCAGGACAACAAAGTCCCCCATTAAAATTTCTTACCCTCCTACTTTTCTTGCCCCTACATGTTGTCATTTGACATAATTCTGACCAATGTGGTATAACCAGAAATGCAGTGGTTGAGGATTCCAGAATGTTATTTCTTTCTAGAAAGGTCAGATACTTATGCCTTGCAGAGGAAGAAGAGTACTTACCAATACCTTTATTCCATATTTAATTTAATTATTTAATTGACTAGTTTTGATCCATTTATTCATATCCATATGACATTTTATCTATTAATGCTGAATCCAGAATTTCTACAAAGTTCTATTGGACTAAGTAGCCTCCAAATTATATGTTCTTGGCTTTAGCTTCTTGCATGTTTCATCATATTCATTTTATTTTTCCAAGTAATGAGTTCAAATCTATTTTGCTGCTTACGACAACCCTCTCCATACCCAACTCTCTTCTCAATATTAAATCTTCATTCTTCTTAGAACTTCCATACCTGTACTTTAGTGCAACCTCCAAAATAAGAGGAGAAAAGTGTGTGTGTCAATTTCAGCAATTTGACATTAGAGTTTACTCTAATAATTTATTAATTTTTAATCATTAGCATTTAGTTTAAATTCAATGAATAAATTGGAAAATTACTTTTAAATGGCCTTCATGTAAAAATACTACCTAAAATTATAAAAGACAAAATGCCAGTTTTATAACCATGAAGTCAGAGGTACTAGAGTAAAGGAAACAAGAACAGAAAATGCTAGGCCACTTAGCACACAGTTCATACTCTAATTCATTTTCACTGCCATCTCTTATTTGAGTCAGAAAGTTCTCAACAGGCATCCAGAGTTAACAATTAGATAACCTTTTAAGTAGTTCCTCAAGTACATGCAGACACATGCACACACACACACAAACACACACATTTTCTTTTTAAAAGAAAAAGGTGAACTTTTAAACAAGGAACATTTAATTTTAATGACTCTACTTCTCTTTGATCTCATAACATATCACCATTTGACAATTTTAGGCATTCTGCCATAAAAATAAACACTACATTTTATATATTCTAAAATCAAATATTTAAGGGAACTTTAACATTAAAATAAAACATAATTATAGTATTAATGATATCTACATATCCTGAGCTAGTATATACATTTACATATACAAATAAATATTATATTTATTAAAATATATATAAAATATATATACATTTTTAATTTGAGAATGAATTCAAGCAATTGTCTGATCATTCAGGAAAAATGGTGCAGTAGGTGAGGTAGACTTGAATAAAATCTAACCTCACCTACATAATAAGTCCATGATGGCCAGCAAGTTATGCAATCTCACTTACCTTCTTTTTTCTCACCCATATTTGGGAAAATGCCTGTTCTATTGACTGAAAATTAGAGGAGAAAAGTCTGTGTAGAAAGAAAAGTGTTTAGAAAAATTATTTTAAAATTTTAAGGATATTGTCCATCCCTTCTCCTCACCTTTCCATTCTTCCTCTTCCTGCTCTGTATCCCAGGAGGCTGACCTATATGGAGGACATAAATGATTTCCCTGTTGTTTGGCTTTTAGTTAAGGTTAAGCAATGAGAGTTACCAGCCAAAGATTGGAATGTCAGGGAGGAGAAATACTGATGTATTTTTCCTATTTCCTTGTCAGGTTAAAAAGGGTTAGCTGTATTACTCTACTGAAAGAGGCAGCTTCTCTCCTATCGCCAGTCTCTCTATAGGTTTGAGTAATACTCCCACTGATCCTACTGTTCAAGAGAGGGTAATTGTTCTCATGTTTTGCTACCTCTGTGATACTACTATGCCATCTCTTGGTGATATCCTTCATATATTAATATTCATAAATAGTCTACATATTTATTAGCAGTTTATTAAAGTTTTTCAATCACTAAAGTGTGCTCTATGGTTTGCTAAATAAAGTTCCAGGTTATGCCTCCTGTTCTGGTGTACTTATTAGTAGTAGATTTGCAGATTGGACAATAAGTGACATGGTCACCTTGTGAATAACCTCACTTGAATATGAGTATGCCCTCTCTTTCTTGCCATGACCCTGACAAATATGGATAATTATAAAGATATGAGTTATACTTAATAATTCTTCATTAAATGGTATGTAAACATGATTATTTTAGTTTTTAATAAACAGGTTATTAACAAGACATACATCCAGAAGTCATTGGTAAATGAAATCTGAATAAAGTTTTAGATCTAATTTAGTATTAAAATGATGAGAGCTCAAACGTAATTTGTTATTTAGTTTAGACCCAATTGCAGAATAGGAAATGTACAAATTATTTCATTCAGCTCATGAAACAACCTTGTCACAGCAGAGGATGTCAGATTAAGGAGTGTTTTAAAAATATTCTTGTATAGGCAGATTTTCTAGTAGTATTTATGGTATTATTAAAATTTTCTGTGTTAACTTATCTTGAACTTTTGGGACTTCATCAAGTTAAAAAGCTTCCGCACAGCAAAGGAAACAGTCAACAAAACAAAGAGGCAACCCACAGAATGAGAGAATATATTTGCAAATGACACTACAGACAAAGCACTGATTTCCAAGATCTATAAAGAACTTCTCAAACTCAACACCCAGAAAACAAATAATCAAGTCAAAAAATGGGCAGAAGACATGAATAGACACTTCTCAAAAGAAGACATACAAATGGCTAACAGACACATGAAAAAATGTTCATCATCATTAGCCATCAGGGAAATCCAAATCCAAACCACACTGAGATACCACCTTACTCCAGTTAGAATGGCAAAAATTGACAACAATTTCTTGCCAGGCAAGAAACAACAAATGTTGGAGAGGTTGTGGAGAAAAGGGAACACTCTTACACTGTTGGTGGGAATGCAAGTTCGTACAGCCACTTTGGAAAACAGTGTGGAGATTCCTCACAAAATTAAAAATAGAGCTGCCCTATGGCCCAGCAATTGCAGTACTGGGTATTTACCCCAAAGACACAGATGTAGTGAAAAGAAGGGTCATATGCACCCCAATGTTAATAGCAGCAATGTCCGCAATAGCCAACCTGTGGAAAGAATCAAGATGCCCTTCAATAGATGAATGGATAAAGAAGATGTGGTCCATATATACAATGGAATATTACTCAGCAATCAGAAAGGATGACTACCCAACTTTTACATCAACATGGATGGGACTGGAGGAGATTATGCTAAGTGAAATAAGTCAAGCAGAGAAAGCCAATTATCATATGGTTTCACTTATTTGTGGAACATAAGGAATAGCATGGAGGACATTAGGGAAAGGAAGGGAAAAATGAAGGGGGGAATCAGAGGGGGAGATGAGCCATGAGAGACTATGGACCCCAAGAAACAAACTGAGGATTTTAAAGGGAGGGGGGTGGGGGAGTGGATTAGCCCAGTGATGCGTATTAAGGAGGGCATGTATTGCATGGAGCACTGGGTGTTATATGCAAACAATGAATCATGGATCACTACATCAAAAACTAATGATGTATTGTATGGTGACTAACATAACATAATAAAATAAAATTAAAAAAAAATTTCTATGTGATTTACCTTGTGTTTTCATCATGAAGTATAGAATAGTCTATAACTCATGACAGTGTACTTGGTTTTATGTTAAGAGATTCAAAAATATTTATTTAAATCTTCACAATTTAGAAAAGCAGAATCAATAGGCTCATTGATGTTCCCACATTATTAATCCAATTGTGAAAAGGATTTGCCTAGGAAGAACTAATAAAATACTGTTTGTTCTAGTGCCTAGGAGAATCTAAAAGACTGACATCAGCTTATTTTTACCAATAGTTTTTGCTGCTTTAGGCTGCTTACTGTGAATTCATTCCCTGAAGTTTAATCTTTCCACACATCAGAAGTTCATAAGCTATTAATTTTGTAAATATAACTATTTTTCCCTGGCACTAATGCATATATGTGTGTATTTTCTTTTAAACCTCATTTACTTTTTGTAATTGGTTGAATTTTAGCCTCCCCTAAAATGTTTGTTGGTGTCCTAACCCCAGTACCTCAGAACATTACCTTATTTGGACATATCAGTCTTTACAGGAATAATCAAGTTAAAATGAAGTCTTTAGGATGGGCCCTAATCCAATATGAGTGGTAACCATATTAAAAAAAAAAAAAAAAAAAGCAGGGGTAGCAGGATTTAGATGCAGAGATAGACACATATAGAAAGGGGATGAAGTGAAGCCAATCACAAGCCAAGGAGACAGGCCTGGAATGGACCCTTTTCACGCAGTCCTCAGAAGAAACCAACTCTGCTGACACCTGGATAATGGGTTTGTCCATAACCTCCATAATTGTGAGAATAAATTTCTATTGTTTAAACAACCTAGTTTGTGGTACTTTGTTACAACAGTCTTAGAAACATATACACTTCCAAAAAGAGGTCAGTTATTTCCAAAGTCAGTCTCTGGAACTTTCAAGTAGTGAAAGCAAAGGAAGGAAGAGGATTTCATCTTTTGTTAAAAGAAAGATAAAAGTACTGTAGCTTTTTTCCAGTTACTGTATTCTAGATAGATTGTTTCTCATAGATCATATTAAAAATAAATGACAGTTAATAATGTATTGACAAGGGCACCTGGGTGGCTCCGTCGGTTAAGCGACTGCCTTCGGCTCAGGTCATGATCCTGGAGTCCCGGGATCAAGTCCCACATCAGGCTCCCTGCTCGGCAGGGAGTCTGCTTCTCCCTCTCCCCCTCCCCCTGCTTGTGTTCCCTCTCTCACTATGTCTCTCTCTGTCAAATAAATAAATAAAATCTTTAAAAAAATAAAATAAAATAAAATAATAATGTATTGACAAAATCTTCATAATGTGCATTGTAAGAATGTTCTTATATAAACACTTTATTAATATCAAAGATTCTTCTTCTGTATCTGCTAACAGACAAATAGCTTGTTGCTATTCCTGCTTGTTCTCATCAAGATCACCTTAAAAATCTAGAACACATTCTAAATAAACATTTGAAAACATTAAAGAGTTACCACAGGTGTTATATGCAAACAATGAATCATGAAACACTACATCAAAAACTAATGATGTAATGTATGGTGATTAACATAACATAATAATAAAAAAAGAATATTTGAAAATATATATATATATCTATAACAACAACAACAACAAAAAAGAGTTACCACAGAACCAAAGACTTCAGAATCAAAACTCCTGCGTTAAGGGAAAACACAAGCCTGATTCCTACAGCACTTAAATCCTTGAGAAGTTTGCTGATTGTTAAGTGGCACAGGAGAAAGTCTAAGAACTCAAGCAGAAAGAGGCAGAGATCAGGGTTTGAAAGACTGAAAAGTGGATTCCAGGGTCTACAAAAGAGAAGGGGCCTTGCTAAACATTCTAAACTTACGGTTTGAATTCCAAAAGGGCTACATCCTAGAGTGAGGTAAAGAAACAATCCATACGAAATATTAAAACCAGTCTTAAGTCAACACAATCCCAGACTAAATGCTAGTGACCTATCCTAATCAATGCTGCACACCAGAAAGTTAGAACTCATACTCACTAAATGACTTTTTAAAACAAAGCACCATACACCGACATTTTTCCAAGTGAATTCAACCAAACTTTGAAAGATCAGATAATCTCATGCCATGTATTTTTTTCAGAGCATAGTAAATTTAGAAAATATTTCAAAATTTTAATGTAGCAAGTATATTAGCAACTAAAATGATTAAAATGCACAAAATTATAAAAAAAAGATTTGATAGCAATGGTAAAGGTATGTATAAGATCTATATGAGGAAAACAGTACTAGGTATACTAAAAGTCAACCGGAACAAAATAGAAAGATAATTCTTATTTTTGGATAAAATGGCTGAACATTATTCATGCCAATTCTTTCTAAGTTTCTAAGTTGATATTCATCAATTTTACATTCCTTGTCAAAAAAAATATTAGGTTTTGTTTGCTTACTCGTTTGATTTATTCAATGGAGCTAGTCATGTCAATACTAAAGTTCATAATGAAAAATAAATATGCAAAATGAGCTATGAAATAACCAAAGAAAAAAGGCTATGAAAATTGGTACTTCCCTAATAGGTATTAAAATATATATAAGCATAATTAAACCATAATTAAACTGGGCCTACCTCAAAAATAAGCAAACAGCCCAGTGCATAGCATAACAAGTCAATAGGTAGACCCAAGGGGTTTCTAGTATATGACCAAAACTGGCATCTCAAATCACTAGGAAATAAAATAACTTTCTTTTAAAATAAAAGGTGAAAGGATACTGTATAGTCATAAACAAAAGCGGATCCATACCTATCATCACACACAAGAATGAATTCCAACCAGATTAGAGATCTAAATATAAAAAATGAAACCATATAAACACTTGAGGATAACATAGGTATGTTTCTCTACATTATCATAAACAAAATCAAAGACAGGTGAAAACTGAAAAAAATTACAATATAAATCATAGGTAAAGAGCAAACATCCCTATATACAGGCATCATTTAAAAATGGGAAACATGAGACCAAAATCTGACAGAAAAAATTTCATAAAGAGATATAAAAATGGCCTATAAACATATAAAAATGTGTTCATTTTCATTTAATGTAAGAGAATAAGAGAAATACAAAATTAAACTAGACATAGATACAATATCTCAACTATCAGTTTGGCAATATATTCTTTTCAAAAGGCCATCATAAAACAAACACTCTCACAGCTTGATATTGGTAATGTGAGATTGTACAACCCCTAAGGAAGATAATTAGCTAATACCTTAAAAAATTACATATGAATTTACCTTTTGACCCAGAAAATCTAATTTCTAAGAATGTACCCTGAAGGTACTTTTTCAACAATGTGAAACTACATCTGCTCTGGATTATGCAGGCAGCATTATTTATGATCAAAGCAGTTTGGAAATGATTTAAATACCCTTGCACAGGTTGAATAAACTATGGTCCATCCACTTAATTGTGTACTGAGTAGCTATATTGAAAAGTGAGTAGATATTAATAAATTGATATGTAGTAATTTCTTGGACATCTTATTAAGTGAAAAAATAAATAACAAGAGTATCAATACTATGTTACATTTTGTGTAAAAAAAAGGTATAAGAAAATAAGCAGGTATCTGCTAATTTTTGAAGCAAGTAGTCCCTTCATTAAATTTTCCTCAATTACCCCTTTTGAATAGGCCATCTGTTTAGTGACAAAAACAAAATTGACATAATATTTCATCAGTAAAAACATTTGATTAACGGGTACCTCTATATTTTTCTATCTTTGAATGTCTTTATTTGTGGTCTTCCTACCATTCTATTTGCAAATTTGGTGGTATATTGAGGCTGTTAGCTAACTTTTTCCTCAGTTCTAGGATATTCAATGACTATATTGTTACTTTGATTGGGTTTTTGTCGAAGTTATTTAAGACTGAATTAATGACGTTCAATGACATAATGTCAATGACATTCTATTCTGCGCATGGAGTTACTCCTTCTTTTTTTTTTTAAATTTAAAGGTTAGTAACCTAGAAATGCTAGAAGACATGGAAAACAGATGCATGGGTAGGAAATATTGTTAGGAACATGAAGAGTTCTATAGGATCTAACCACATTAAAAGACAGCAAACAACAAGAAAAGAAGCAACATGATCCAAAAAAAAAAAAAAAAGGAAAAAAGAAAAAAAATGTTTTCAATTTTTCCTATACCTTCTTGTTCATGAACTTAGGGTTTTTATACTTGTACATTTTATGCTTTATAATATTTGCTGCATTAAGTTCACCAAATGTTTCTCTTTTAGTTCACATACAGTTTACTTCTAACTTTTTGCTAAGCCATCAGTTTTGTCTTTTGATGGAACATCTTCAATTTATTTGTATCTATGCATTTGTAGGAAATGCCTAATTTCCATACACAACAAATATAGTGTAAATGACTTCATTAATCAGAAAACAGTATTCAGATCTATTTGGATGCAAACCAATGTGGTAAAAAGTATAAAATGTCTTAACTCACTCCCATTCACATCCTAATTTTTAATACACAAGTGGTATGAAAGAATCTATATTATGTCAGAATTGACAACAGATATCAGCTCATATCTTATTACAAAATATGATTTAAAAAAACAGGTGTATAACTTCAGTTTTAGTCTCCCAATAAAAATTGCAGGTTTCAAAGCTTGCTCTGGAGAAGTCTGGCACCTTGGCAGGATAATTTTATTATAGCAGTCTGCAAACTGCCAGTACCCTCTAGTGTGCATTATCAATAAAACTCTCAAATAAAATGAACAACATTGCCTTTCTCTTTAATGATTACCATTTCTCTACACTCTCTTTGTTTTAATATTTCCAAGCATGCAGCCAGGCAACAATTGCCTGGATGAAATGATGAAGCATGCTGATTATAACTATTTCTTAGCCATGGTGCAATCCATAGGAATCTATTCCTTGGTATAGGGTTGTAATTTCTATTCATGTTCATGTCAGTCAGAAAATTGTATTGATGGAAGAATTAGATGTCAAAGTGGTTCTTATTCTAAAATTTTGTCATAGTTATTGATTTACCTGACATTTAAAGTATCATAGCATATCTCAAACATACACAAATCCTTACATACCTTTGTCAAAGTGAATGAAAATGCAGGTATAGAAAGAAAAAAACTTTAAAAGTGGAATGGGAATATTACATTCAGTTGGTTGCTTTCAGGAATCATTTGAATTAACCAGAATTCCTATTATTTCTGGCAGAAAGCCTAGAAGCCTAATTGTGCACATTGGGACATCCTTAATACCACCCAGACCCTACAGCTAGTACATAATGAAATATTTTTGTACTTCAATATTAAGCCATTGCTCTTGGTTCATACTGGCTCTCCTATATATATTAGCACAAAGGAAATCAAATAATATACAGGATATGCACATTTGGGACCAGAAAATAGACACAATCCAACAAGAAACTTCACTTTCTTAATTTATTGTGAAAGTCAAAGAGCATTGGTCTTGAGATCCTGTTTTGGAAAACAAAATCCCAACAGTGTCAAAGTAGTTTACCAGTTTATATGCTAAGCTATTTGTATTTTACTGTAAAAATTACATTTTGTGGTTATTATGTGGGGTAATATTTCAAAAGCAAATTGGTTGTCAGAGGAAATTAAGCATTCCTAAGAATGTATATTTATCACCTGAAGGAAATGGCTATTTATTTCTTGCATATAAACATATAACCATATAATGGAGTGCTTTCATACAAGAAAGCCTATACCCACTTTTCATTTTTAGATCAAAAAATGCATTTTTAAAAGAAAACCCATGTAAGTTAGAAGCCATTGTTTAAAGGCTCTGAGAATATAGATTGAGTAGAAGAAAATAAGGAAATACTTTAATCATGAAACTACACTGGTGCAGATTCTGAGGTTTTTTAAACAGGAAAAATATTAATATTATATTGTGGTTCTTAGTTAAGTAACTTTCCTATATAGCACGAAGATTTGAGGAAAAAAAGAGAGAGAGAATATTAAATTTTAACAGCTGTTGTTATAATGTGTGTGTAAAGCTGAAACAAACACACTCATTAACACACATGTACCACTCAAGCTCTTAATCACATACTAGCCAGATAGGAGTAATGACTGAAAAAGAATCAGAAAAAGAGACAACTGAAAAATAGAAAATCTCTAAATAGCTTTCTCTGTTTTCATGTCCCAGTGGCTCTTGGGACAATGAGGGGAAAGAAAACCAAAATTAAATTAATCTTTATGATTAGATAAGATATATTTTTAGAGCTTACTAAACAAGCCAGAAAAATACTCAGAATAGTCATATCCTTTGTGTAATGAATAGATATTTTCATTGCAGTTTGCTTATTTTGATCTCTGTGTAATTTTTTTAAATTTAATTTTATTTTATAATGTTATGTTAGTCACCATACATCATTAGTTTTTGATGTAGTGTTCCACGACTAATTGTTTGCATATAACACCCAGTGCTCCATGCAATACATGCCCTCCTTAATACCCGTCACCGGGCTAATCCATCCTCCCACCCCCACCCTCTCTAAAACCCTCAGTTTGTTTCTTGGAGTCCACAGTCTCTCATGGTTCATCTCCCCTTCTGATTCCCCCCCTTCATTTTTCCCTTCCTTCTCCTAATGTCTTCCATGCTATTCTTTATGTCCACAAATAAGTGAAACCATATGATAATTGACTTTCTCTGCTTGACTTATTTCACTTAGCATAATCTACTCCAAAGACACAGCTGTAGTGAAAAGAAGGGCCATATGCACCACTATGTTCATAGCAGCAATGTCCGCAATAGCCAAACTGTGGAAAGAGCCGAGATGCCCTTCAACAGATGAATGGATAAAGATGTGGTCCATATATACAATGGAATATTACTCAGCCATCAGAAAGGATGAATACCCAACTTTTGCATCAACATCGATCTCTCTGTAATTCTTATTAAGAGGTACATATCTCTCCAAAAGCATTTTAAAGAAATAGTAATATTATATAGAATATTAAACATATAAAAGTGGATGTACAAGGATAAATGTTCATTTCTATCCTAAGTAATTAGTAATTTCCATATTTTTTAAGGATCACAGAACCCTGTAAAATGATATATTTGAGGCTTGAGGAAATCTTACTTCCTACCTCATGCTGAAGAAATCAATCCAAACAAGTTTTTTGGAAAAAAAAAGTAATGCCTTCGAGTAGTTAAGTCTCAATATTGGAGAAGAGATTTGAATTAATAACTTTTTGTTTTATGATACTTAAAATTACTCTTTTAATTTACTGTTTTGATTTTGCTGATTATTTTTTGGCTTATTATTACTTTTTAAAAAATGTAAGGTTAGGGCAGGATTTTTCCTTAAAAACATTTTCCTAAAAGAATTCTCAGGATTCTGATTTCAATTTATAAAAGAGTATATGAAGGTTAACTTTACTTATGTTGCTTTGAATCCTGTAAAGTTGTTAACATTCAACATCTTAACCCTAAAAAATAGCAATATTATATGGCTTAATCTGACAATTAATAGATTATGTAAATATATAAAATGTCTACAAAGCTGTTTGGTCTAGTGTTCTGATAATATATTTATCAACTAAACTCAAAATTACAGTTATTTACTCTAGGAATTCTATGAATTTATTGCTAAAACATTCGTGTGGGGGGCAAATCAGTCCTAGGCCTTGTCTGCTCGAAGTTTAAGATTGCGTGGACTCCTGTGGCCACTTCATCAGAGATCACAAGCTTCACACCTTCCCTAACAGAGGGCTTCACAACCACAGCTTCCTCTGAACTGAATTGACATTTGGGAGTCAAGAAGTGAAGCCATATTTGGCTAGGAGAGTTCTTCCTTCCCAGTGTCAGGTAAGATACAATTCAAGAGCAAAAAGAGATGATTTTCAAAAAAGTTAAGGTATGTATTATTTATAGCAATGTCCTTTATCTTCTTTCTTTTTACAGCTCTTCTAAAATGGCTTTTAAAATCCTGGATCAAGTCTAAATGTAAATATTAAATAAGTAAATATTCTTATTATTTTATTTTTTATTTATTTTTTTTTAAAGATTTTATTTATTTTTTAGAGAGCGAGCGAGAGAGAAACCGCATGAGAGGGGAGAAGGTCAGAGGGAGAAGCAGGCTCCCCACTGAGCCGGGAGCCTGATGTGGGACTCGATCCCAGGACTCTGGGATCATGACCTGAGCCGAAGGCAGACGCTCAACCATCTGAGCCACCCAGGCGCCCTCTTATTATTTTAAATTATACTTAACTGTTAAACATTCAAGATGATTATAAACATCTTTTGTCCTGAGGAAAGTTTATGAGAATGGTCAGAACCCTGTAAGTTGCTTTTGACATATTTTAAATATTTTATAATTTGTATCTTCCAAAACATAGAATCATCACTCTAGAACATCACAGATCAGAGAATGAAAATTCAAGGTGAAGACTGTTACTAACACTAAAATAAAGCAAATATATTAAAAATAAAATTTGGATGAATATATCTTAAAATCTGAACATAAAAGGATAGAAATATTATACAGTGATATTTATAATACCAAAAGGTAGTAAAAACTATTATTAATTAAGCAGATAAAAATGTTGCAGTGATTATTATATTACTACTAATAAAAATATTGACTCCATTAATTACAAAACAAAAAATCAGATTATTTCTATAAAACATTCATTTATCTATATAAGAAAATATTTCATCACATAATCTCCCTTAAATGTTTAACTCTTCACTTAACAAAGATCTGCATAACATCTCACTGCCAATAAAATACATTTAGCAGACCAGTTCATGTAGGACTCGCAATCAGCATATGTAGTACATTTTGTAATTTCATCAAATTACCGATAAGATTTTCAAATTTGATATATGTAACGACCTAAGTTAAAAATTTATGTAGGACGATATACACTTTAAGCCAGATTAAATGATAAAAGACAAACTTTTCAAAAACATTAGCACCATATAAAATGGAAATTAAGTCAGCATTAGGGAAAGAAAAAAAACCCTGCAGCAATTTACTATTTATTTTAGAGAAATATTCCATACATACCCAAAAGACATAAACAACAGTATTTGTTGATTTCTTTTACAACAGCAAAAAAACAGGAGTAAAATCATGGTCCATTAACAAGGAAATAATATATAAAATCTAATTTTATTGATATTATGAAATATTATGCAGCCATTATAATGAATGGAGCAATTCTACATGTGCTGTTGTGAAAAAATCTTTAAGAATTAATGTCCTGTGAAAAGAGCTTGTAGCAAATAGTAGACATTTGTCCAACAGGTGTCTATCGCATCTATATTATTTTCCAGGTACTGATCTTGACCCCA
The DNA here is from genome assembly GCF_002201575.2 of Neomonachus schauinslandi. Classification (NCBI taxonomy): domain Eukaryota; kingdom Metazoa; phylum Chordata; class Mammalia; order Carnivora; family Phocidae; genus Neomonachus; species Neomonachus schauinslandi. The sequence continues at coordinate 145,262,294 of NC_058405.1, forward strand.
GTGCCCTGTTTATTTTGGAACAGAAATAAACAAAAAACCAAAATTCATGTCTTTAAATCTATTTATGTTAATATGTTTTACATTGACTGAGAAGAACCTGGAAGGAAGCAAAGAGAAATTACTTTTGAGAAACAGAGAGAGTGTGATTGTAGTGAGAGAAACCAAATGACATTGTGTACCTGTATTGTTTAATTTTTTTAACTTTCAATTTTCCAATTTTCAAGGTTCAGTTACCACGTTTTAGTAAATAATAGCAGTATCCCAACACCACAGTTCAATTTTAGTTATCTTGCTATGTTAAGTGTGAGTAGTAGCATAGTGTAAAGTTCACTGCTAGCTCTCTGTCCACAAATCATTATGTAAATAACGAATGCATTTCATGATCAGTGGGACCAGTCCCATCACTTCTTTCGAAGTCTCTCAGCAATGGGCCACTGTGCATTTATTACATTCAGATCGCAAAGCCTGTAGTTGTTCTGACTCCGTGTCTCACGGTGAGAAGCCCATGTGACATTTACAGAAGTGGATAACAGAATGAGGCAACTGCCTAGCAAAAACGAAAATGCAACAAAGAAATGAAAAGTGATAATACTGAAAAAAAAAAAAAGGAAATCGGAATTGAATGGAAATGGAAATATAGAAGAAATGTGGAGATATTGATGCTGCCACCATTCTAAAGACTACAAATGCGGCCAGAAGATCTAAGTAAAGGAAAATTTAGAGACACAATGAGGAAAGTGATTGCAATGAAAAAGATAAAGATGTCCCAGCACAGGTAACACCAGCAGAAACCTTCACATTAAAGGAACCCTTGGAAATACTTTACAATATTGAAAGAGCCAAATTTGGTCCTTGGTTTATTTTCGTATGACCTGTGAATCAAGATTTTTTTTTTTTTTACATTTTTACAGAATTGCAAACTGAAGAAGGAGGAAGAGGACGGGGAGGAGGAGAATGCTGGTACCCTGAAAATCCTAAAATGTCTACTATCTGGACCTTTACAGAAAAAGTTTTCAGGCCTCTGTTCCAGAATACTGGACATCAGTAGTACTGAAATAGGACAAAGACGAGTTAATATGGTCTGAGATTCATGTTGCAAAAGGACTTGGGTGGCAATGTAAATAATTTGCACACTTCTTAAGCAGCAAGGGACTGTTGAATAGTCCTATGAAGGGAAAGGTACGGAGGGGATACATGATGGGTCTGCTAAATTTGCATGTTTAGTATGTCCACTTAGAACTCCTATATGTACGCTATACTGTCCTTACAGCTCTTAATGTTCCATGTGGTGGTCAGAAACATTAATCAAAACTTGGGCTTCTCATATCTTTCTGCTTAAAGCTAGGTGTCTGTCTCAATTTTAAAATCCTTGATTTTATAAGGTGAGCATATTGCCAAGGTGATATATTATTTTCAAGGATATGAACACTATATTTGGCAGGGGCATTGCCAAAGGTTCAGACACACAAAATCTGGAATGGTAAACTGACACATTTCTAGGAGTATTTGTAACCTTCAAAGACAACTAAGACAAAAATTTTAAGTGGACTGCTGAATAAGCCACACAAAAATGCATTAGGTTCACAATATTTTATAAGATTACTTTAGCTTAAGAGCGACTAGATTATATAAATTTCAGGGGAAGCTCCGAAGCTTAGCTGTCAGAACTAATATTGTAGATTCGGGGATATAGATTTTCAAAGTTCAGCCACTCATTGTAAGAGAAAATACAAAGTATTATTGGCACATTCTAACTCATTAGCATTGGCATTTTAGCCTTAAGATAATTCTTGTGTTTTATATGGATAGCCTTCTCATGCAGATATATTTAACCTCTTTCTATAAAAGTTAAATTTAGATTTAAATAGAACAATTTAAAAATAGAACAATTTAAATAAATAGAACAATTTAAATCCTGTCCTAAGGGGTACACTTTAAACACTGACCAACCACTGGTCTGCTTAAGTATTACTCCCTGCTCATAAAACTAAATGTGCAGAGTCACATGTTTTTAAAGTGCCAACATTCTACTTTTCTGAAACAAATAAAACTTTGATTTATTAATATTCCCTGCATAAGCCTTTGGATGATATGACTGGGATTCAGCTTAAAATTTTAAACTGGCACCAGATTAGAGGATGGAAAGGAAGGCTTTTGCAGGAGACCAGCATCCAGAGATGCAGAGGCCTAAGCCGCAATTATCTCAGAAGTATAAGGTCGTAAACTATTGTGATAACTTTGAAGATGGAAGAGAGGATGTGAACCATGATAAAAACAACAGTAATCATTCTGCCAGACATCGTTTGGATATTAAATAAATAGAGCTTTTAACCAACCGGTGGGGTGCGTGCGCACACACACACGCACACACACTCACACACAAGCATCCATACATTCACCCACAGGAGAAATATTCCTAAATATCCAAATAATCGATACGATATTTTTGGTAAGAAGATGACATTATGTAGATAATGCCACATTATAAAATTATGTTTTATTTCTAAGAGTATTATTTAACTGAATCTTTAAAAAAAATTTTTTTTGCAATTCTTTGAGCTGAATTTGTTTACCTTGGAAATCCTATGAAAACAGAAATTCCCTCCTTTTAATAATCTAATCTTATATCATCAGACTGTAATAATATATTTTTAGGGTAAACATGACAGCATTTTTTATGCTTGAGATATCGCACCTGCACCTGCTATTTTCAAAAACTAGAAGTACTGCAATTGAGAAAAGACCATAATGAAATGGTCACTTTTCAAACTTAGAACAAAATACTGGGGGCAAAATACTATGGGTTCAAAAAGCAAATACCAGAGGAAAATCAGTAAAATCATTGTTACGATATACAGAAAATAACTCATCTGGGGTTTTTTTATCCAACAAAAACTGACACAGACGGATACATTCTCAATAATGCATCCTGTCATTCAAGGTTCAGAGTGATCAAAGCTGAGAACTAGAAGTTTTTAGCTTGGTGGAAATTTTAAGATTCAATAGAGGCTCAGGTCTGATCCCTGACCTAAACTGGAATTTCAGAGGTGTCCTGCCAAAGTCATGCAAAAGGATGAGAGCATTTTGAAATAAGTGGAAAGCAGTTTCTGAAAGGTTAGGCAAAACAAAAGAAAACATGCAAGAGGCAGAAATGGGTCAAACTGTAAAGGGATGGGAAAAGACAGAAAAGGATATAAAACATATGAGAATCTGGAGAGAAACAGTTTTAGTTGGGGAGAATATGGTATCCCGTGATTAGAGCTAGCAATATCTCCAAAATAAAATGGAATACAAATCGTGAGAGAGAAGCCAGTCGACCCCTCTCCTGGACTCATATATACTGCTATATATAAAAAGATACATGCCACATACAGAATGGCCTGTTATATACTGGGAGCCAGATGGCTATTTCAGTGATGGAATTAGTATTACCCACCAATGAATAGTTCATTTGAAATCAAATGGCCTCACTTCAGGCATCTCTTATATTCCAAATTAGCTTAACAGCAAGTGACAAAGATCCCAACCAAACTATTTAATCCAATAAAGGGTTCTTGAATCATGGAATGAAAATTTCATGTAATGAAAGTTATGAAAATGAACGGTGCAGCTGATGCAGATGCCCAGACAATGTGGCTACTTGCAGATTGGCTCACAGACTCTCTCTCAGCAAAACGCTTACAAGAGCTCCAGCTCTTACTTGCCCTCAAGTTCATAAATAATGGGGAAAAACATCTGACTCTCTTCCAGAAGTCTGACACTAATCTCATAATTCTTCACTGGTTCCAGTGGGAAATAGGTCCTGTGTGAATGGGATACACAGATGGGCTTAGGCTTGGGTCAGATGCTTTATTCCTGGGCCAAGCTTCTCTCAGCTGAAATGCAGACTTGGAGTTGAGCAGCCAAAGAGAGAAGGTCTCTAAATTAAGCACACAGGTCTTTCCACATGAAATAGATTTCATGTTGGGAAAGCAGACATCAAAAGGCCAAGGCTATTGCACAACTGTAATTTTACATTTCAACTTTGCCATAAGGTATCTCTAGTTATTAGACTTTACCTCGAGAGAACTGCTATATGACAATTTATTGCTAGAGCTAAACTCAAATATTACGTCCCCCACTTTCTAATGATTTGAGTTTCAGCAAGTTATGAAATTGAGATTCCCTTCTGTAAAATGTGCCTATTTAATGGGTTTTGTGATAAATAAATATAAAAAATGTATGAAAGTACTTCACACAGAAATTGGCTGATAGTGTTTTTATCAATAGGAGACTATATGTAGAAGGGATAATTTAAAGATAAGAGGAAATTTTGGTAAGAGATATTAAAAAAGTATAAGTAGCTTGAAAAACCATATAAAATGAAAGCATCTGGTATGAAATTCTACTTCTAAACGTCCTCATCACAGGATCAAAATTTTAAAAGCCACACTAAATGGCATGTTCGTATAAAAACAAAATTTGTAGGGAGACGGATTTCACAATAAAACCTTGAGTGAACAAAAGAGTAAATTATTTTTTCTGTGTTTATGCTTAGTCCTGCACACTCATTCCATCCAATAGATGCAAACAGACCAGATTCTAGCCATTTTATGATTAACTCGTCATTTCTGTGATTCCTTGGTTATTTTGAGACTTCCTGAATCATTTCAGAATTTAAACTTTATCTACTAAAGATTCAGTCCCTTCACCCTCTATTCCCAGGAATGGCATCTATGTTCACTGGGAAAAATTGTTTGCATATGTCACAGGGGCATTCAATGCTCAGCTGTAATTTCTTCCACTGGACTATGTAATCCCCACTGGTCCTCAGTAAGCATCAATCCCTAACAGCTAAGATACCAGTTCAGCTATTGCACCTTTGCAAGACATCTTCAAACCTTGAGCCCTTCCTGCAAGAAGTTAAAGGAACTTTTTGGTCCTACTTTCAGTTAGATCTTTAAAAACTTCCTTAGAGGGGCGCCTGGGTGGCGCATTCGGTTAAGCGTCTGTCTCGGCTCAGGTCAAGAACCCGGGGTCCTGGGATTGAATCCCATGTCGGACTCCCTGCTCAGCGGGGAGTCTGCTTCCTCCTCTCTCTCTGCCTCTCCCCCTCTCAAGCTAATTCACTCACTCTCTCTCTCAAATAAATAAATAAAGTTGTTAAAAAACAAAAACACAAAATAAAACAAAAACTTCCTTTGAATACTGGAAACCTTGGCTGACCTCTCCACACAACCCAGTGGTACACAGGACTGTGCGTCTTCTCAGATTCCCCTTTTCCCACACACCCTGGTAGCCACTGCGGCTCCGTTTGCTTTAGTGGCATGCTGGATGTCAGTTTCTCCACCAGGATTATAGTCTCCAGCAAGTAATTCTAGCGAGTGGTTGGATTCTGACCCATTTCAAGAATCTTCCCACTATATAATATTCTTTAAAAAAGTCTAATCAAAGCAAAAAACAGAGACAGAACTTATTCAGGTGCTTTTGGGCTTTTATGCTTTCTAGACTTATCCACATCTTTCCCCTGTCAAGCTTTTCCTAAGTGTACTATTGTGTGATATAATGTAGTTCATTTAGCTCATGTGAACTGTGATTAAGTGGAGATAAATTGTTGCAACTTCTTCAGTCAAGAGTATCTGGACCATACAACATATATTTAACAATTTGGATTCTTTCTTGAATAACTTCAGTAAATAATTTTAAAATTATTCTTCTGTCCTCAACCTGCAGAAATAGTAGAAAAATGTAAGAAAGCAATATAATTTTGTAACCACAATTTAAAACACAGATATAAATATATATCTCAGGTGAGAGAGAGGTGCCACATTTTAAGATTAGATATTTATCACATATAACAGAGGTCCCAAATCTAACTAGCCTAATAGCAGGCATAACATTATGAGAAAAGTGCATCCTCCTGCTTATTGGAACTTGAAACCACTTCAAATTTCTTCTAAATCATGTGGTTGTTCACCAGGGATTTTCAACCCTTAACACTTACCAATTTTCTCTTTTCCTGCTCCAGTTCACTTACTTTGGTTACCCCTAGATGCATTACAGCTTCAAAATTCAATGTTTGGTCTATGGACTAGCAGCATCTATAACATGTAGAAACATTATTCAAATGCAGAATCTCAGTCCTACCTCAGACCTACTGAATCAGTATCTTCAATTTCAATAAGATCTTCAGGTGATTCATACGCATGTTAAACATTGCAAAGAAAAGGATGAGATGACAAGAGTGGAATCTGTGCAGCCAAAAGATTAATGTAATTCCCCCAGGGCTAGTGCTTGCCACTAGCACAACGTGGGCTGGCTCTTGTCCATGTGCATGCTGAGGCTGCAGCATCAGTGCCAATAGTGCTGATGTTTGCTCCTAGGACATTGTCCTGCCCCTCCCGGAGCAATCACAGCACCAGCTGCTATCATACTTTAGACCCTCTTACATCAATGGTGTTGATGCTGTGTGTTGTAGTAACGTTTGTGTGTTTTCTTGGTCTTGAGCTCTTAACTGCCCTAACCTAGAACTGAAAGCCATGAATTCAAAATGGCGAGTCAGAGCACAATCTGAGTGACAGAAATTGTATTTTATTTAGAATTATTTCTCCTCTCAAATATTGGCCAATTGTCTCTAATCAAATTTAAATACACTCTATTCTATGGAGGATTTATTTCTGTAGAAATCTCCCTCGTGGAAAAACAAATTTTATTCCTATTGATGTGCCTAGTCATACCTAAATCCTAAATTGAGACAATTTACTCAAACTCTAAGATACCTTAAATATCTTAACTATCTCAACCTTTTTGAAATAGGACCGAAGATATCAGGAGTTGTTTACTCTTTATTTTGTTTTAAGGAGAGAGGTTATTTTGACAGATAGATGGAGCATTTTAAGTTTCAGAATGATAGTGGACAATTTTCTACAATTTGAGTTAATGGTCGGTCTTTAAGAAAGTAATCTGCCACTGTTATAAAAGGTAAATTTAAAATAGAAATCTTAAAACCGTTATATTGGCAATTATATCAAAATAAAGTAATAGCTATTATATATCTCAGGGCAAAAGAGAAGTTTATTAAATACTTTGTCTTTCAGAAAGAGAAGTTGAATCAGAATACACGTTTAAGTTTTGAAAAGAATGCCGTGCCTTATAATGACAGGTAACATGCTCTCTAGTGACAGATTTTGAATAAGAAAAGAGGAAGGGATATAAATTATAAGAAATATTGGTCAGTTTTTATAAGGTGGTTTTAGTGTCATTATAGGAAAATGCAAATGCATTTGGAGAGCAAAGGAGCTTTGCATTGTTACTTTAGTGCTAATCTTCTAAAGCCTTGGTTTATTGCAGGGTTGTTTCTTCTCCATTTTCTCAACCTGTTTAGATCCCCTCTTTGTTGGCACACTGCTATAGCAGCAATTAATGGTAGTTATTAAAATGTGTCCAAATTCTATACCAGCACATCTGGTGTAATAATATGACTTTGAGGGATTTTTAATAATTGAAGAAGCACCAACTTTCTCAGGCTCTTGCTATAGTCTGGCTAAATTTCAAATGAAAAATTACCTTCTGTCTATTTATATTCCCTAGTACTTTCATTTGTTTGGCAGTTTCTTTAAAACAAAATAAAACCAAATGAAATAAAAATAAAACACAAACTGCAAATTTGTCATGTAATAGAAATGCACAGAATACTTATAATATTATCTCTGGCTCCACAATGGATATGTAAGCCTGTGCTGAATGTGTGTATCTTAACTAAAGGTGGTTAGGGAGGTTACTTTGATGGTCTTGAAAATACTTCCTGGGGCGCCTGAGTGGCTTAGTTGGTCGAGCGACTGACTCTTGATTTCAGCTTAGGTCATGATCTCAGGGTGGTCCCGTGACCGGCTCCCGGCTGTGTGAAGTCTGCTTGTCCCTTTCCCTCTGCTCCTCCCCCCACTTTCTCGCTTTCTCTCTCTAAAATAAATAAATAAATAAATAAATAAATAAATTCTTTAAAAAAAATTCTTACTTCATAAAAATAGGAAAATTGAAGTTCTATGAGTAAATTTACGAACTATACTTGTATATTCTTCCACTAAGACCTGAAGGGAAAAAAAAGAATGAGTAAATTAGGAATTATATAAAATCATCACTCCTCTGTATACAAAAACCTTGTCACTTAGATCTTGGAAGCATACTCCCTGCCACCAACATCATTCTCCCACCGCCCACCCTGCACAGCTCATGTTGTATATTTTAGAATCAAATCTATGAACAGAAAGAAGCAAAGGTTACTTTTACTGAGAAAACACTGAGGTATAGTTTCTTTCTGATACTTAGTCTCACGTTTCTTTTTATTTTTTCAAAGCAGGCACTTCAGTAAAAAACTAGGATCACAGGCAAATGTAAGGTTTTAATAGGAGGTAAAAAAAAAAAGGCATTCCATTCTATGTCTATGTCAAGATGCTATAGAATTCAAACACACTCTTCCCCTGTGTTCACTCCTAATAAGAAATGATCTTCAAAATATTAAGGACAGTGAAATAGATTCTATATATAACCATAAATATGAAAAGGAATTAAATAAATCTAGCCTCATTTATGAAGGTTTCCATGATTTGGTAATTGATGAAACATCAGCAAATTATAAAGGGTTACTTAGGAAACTTTAAGGCATGGGGAGGAAATATTTCCCTATTAGGAAATATTGGCTCTAATAGTTTGCACATCATGTGGCAAAAGCGGAAAGTGGATCTGTTTTTACTTCTTGACAGTACAGCATCTTTTCCATTGTATTTGAGGAATTATTTAAGAGATATTTCACCAAGCTGTGAGAAGTAAGCTATATTATCTCCCTGTTGAAAAGATGAGGGATAGTGAAATCGGAAGGTTAAATGGTTTGCTCACCATCTCATGCTAAGTTATTGGCAAAGGAAATATAGGAGAATAGCCTCTGGACTTTAAATCTGTTGCTTAGCTACTGATCCACAATAACTCCCAACTGACCAACTACAGAGTACTGGAGAATTTGAAGATTCAAAAAAGATTATGCCTCCACTGAAATGAAAAGTGGAAAATCCTATCATTAGATTGTTCTATAAACAAACCATTTGGTAATTCTCATCAAATAGATTCTTGTATTTGTATTTTCAGTTTATTTTTTAATTTTAATATTCTTATAAATAAATTTCTAGTTGATGCTGTGTTGTAAATATTAACTAGAAAGTAATTACCTTCGCTCTCCTCAAATGATCTCTTTAAAATATATGTAGGTAGAGGAAATTTCTTAAAGTGATCTCCATTATTTAACCTCAGTTGTAATGGGATAAGCCATTGCAACTGTCAGACAATGTTGCTATGCGCTCCACTCCACAATAAAGGAAAACCGAAGTAGAATTAATACTTTTTTCACAATTCAAATAGTAAGTATATATTGATTTAAAATATACAAGTCATGTAAAATTTGGTTTTGCTCAGAACAGTTCAGCCAGAAAAATGTCCTGATTTCTAGTATCCTAACAAAAAACAAAGATGGATTTAATAGATTCATTGATATTTCTTTCTTTTTTGTTTTTTTATTTCACTGTCCACATATTAAAAGAAAACAAGTATCTCTGTCCCTTGTACTGACAAGTAAGAGTTGCCGGCAGAAAGAAGAGCATTAATCTCTTCCTTTTCCATGTGTACATCTTGCTTATTCAGGTAATATTTTGATCTCCACTATGATCCCTTTGACCCCTTCAGCTGACCCCCATTCAGTTTTCCCATGGGGAAACGCACAAACCTCTTGGTGATGGTATGGACAAGAAAAGCAGGATTGTTTGGCTCTGAGGCTCAGTTACACAGGGCACTATACTCTTCTGAGCCCTGATTTCTTCTTCTTTTTTTTTTTTTTAAAGATTCCATTCATTTGACAGAGAAAGACATAGCGAGAGAGGGAACACAAGCAGGAGGAGTGGGAGAGGGAGAAGCAGGCCTCCTGGCCGAGCAGGGAGCCCAATGCAGGGCTCAATCCCAGGACCCCAGGACCATGACCCAAGCTGAAGGCAGACGCCCAACAACTGAGCCACCCAGGCGCCCCGAGCCCTAGTTTCTTTTAGTCAGACAGTGGCCAACAGAACATGGAAGATAACATGAGCATGCAACACTAAGAGTTATTACTGACATGGAATTGAGTATAATCAGTGGCTGAGGAAATGTTAGTGCTCAGCAGACTTCTGGAGCTTGCAGACTCCCAAGTAATATTTTTATACCTAAATCAAATGCTCTCCCCCATGATCTAAATTTTATTCTACAATGAAGAAACACCTCCCATTTCCTTCCCATACTATTGCTAGGACCAAAATGGGCCATATGTTTACTTCATTTGCAAGTACGTTTCTTAGCATAATGTCAGTTGTGTGATAGGAAAAGCCACATTTGTTTCCTTAAAAAGAACCTCCACTTTGGCCAAACTCCTCTCAAGTTTCTCTCATCTCACAGTGGTGTGTACAAATATGTGAATATTCTCTAATTTCTTTTTTATTTATCTCAATTTCTTATTTATGTTTTTTATTAGTCATATATATATATATATGACACTTATTTTTTCTGGCATAAATATTGCACTGTCAACATACCCCACAAGAATAAACAAACCAACTAGACATAAGGGCTAGTATTACACTCATAACACAAAGCAATCATCAGGAGAAAAATCTATGGTAAGCATTTTTTTTTTTGAGTATAGTTGACACACAATGTTACATTAGTTTCAGGTGTACAAATCTAGTGATTTGATAAGTGTATACATTATGCTCTGTTCACCACAAGTAGAGCTACCATCTGTCCTGTTATGTTGCTATTGCAACATAATTGATTTTATTTCTATGCTTTGTTTTTTATTCCTGTAATTTAGTCATTCCATAACTGGAGGCCTATAACTCCCTCTTCTCTTTACCCATTTGGCCCAACCCTGCACCAATCTCCCCTCTGGAAACCATCAGTTTGTTCTCTGTATTTATAGTTCTGATTCTGCTTGTTTATTCATTTTTTAGATTCCATTTATGAGTGTAATCATGTGGCAGTTGTCTTTCTCAGTTTGACTTATTTCACTTAGTATAATACCATCTAGATCCATCCATGGTGTCTCAAATGGTATGATCTCATCCTTTTTTATAGCTGTGCAATATTTCTTTATCCATCCATCTGTTGATGGACCCTTAGGTTGCTTCCGTAATTTGGCTATTGTAATAACGCTGCAATAAACATAGGGATACGTATCTTTTTGAGTTAGTGTTTTCATTTCCCCTGGGTGAATACCCAGTAGTGGAATTACTGGATCATATGGTATTTCTATTTTTTTTTCAAAGATTTTATTTATTTATTTGACAGAGAGAGAGATAGCAAGAGCAGGAACACAGCAGGGGGAGTGGGAGAGGGAGAAGCAGGCTTCCCGCAGAGCAGGGAGCCCGATGCGGGGCTCGATCCCAGGACCCTGGGATCATGACCTGAGCCGAAGGCAGACACTTAACGACTGAGCCACCCAGGCGCCCTATGGTATTTCTATTTTTAATTTTTTGAGGAACCTCTATACTGTTCTCCACAGTGGTTGCACCAGTTTGCATTCCCACCAACACTGTATGAGCGTTCTTTTTCCTTCACATTCTCACCAACATCTATTTTTTGATTTTAGCCTTTCTAACAGGTGTGAGGTGATATTGTGGTCTTGATTTTCACCCCTGATGGTTAGTGATGTTAAACATCTGTTCATGAGCCTTATAGGCATCTGTATGTTTTCTTTGAAAAAATGTTTATTCAGGTTCACTGCCCATTTTTTAATCAAATTGTTTGTTTTCTTGGTGTTGACTTATATAAGTTCTTTATATATTTTGGATATTAACTCCTATCCAATATGTCATTTGCAAGTATCTTCTCCCATTCAGTAGGTTGTCTTTTTGTTTTCTTGATGGTTTCCTCTGCTGTGCAAAAGCTTTTTATTCTGACGTAGACCCAAGAGGTTATTTTTGTTTTTGTTTTCCTTGCTTAGGAGTCCTATCTAGAAAAATGTTGCTATGGCTAATGTCAGAGAAATTACTGTCTGTGCTCTCTTCTAGGATTTTTATCATTTCTGGTTTCATGTTTAGGTCTTTAATCCATTTTGTGTTTATTTTTTGTATGGTGCTAGAACGTAGTCCTGTTTCATTTTTTACATGTAGCTGTCCAGGTTTCCCAGCACCATTATTGAAAAGACTGTCTTTTCTGCATTGTATATTCTTTCCTTCTTTGTCATTGATTAATTGACCATATAAATGTGAGTTTATTTCTGGGATCTCTATTCTGTTCCTTTGATCTGGGTCTATTATTTTGTCAGAACCATTCTGTTCCAATTGCTATGGCTTTGTAGTAAATCTTGAAATCTGGAATTGTGATACTTCCAGCTTTGTTCTTCTTTTTCAATATTGCTTTGGCTACTCAGGATCTTTTGTGGTTGCATACAAATTTTAGTATTATTTGTTCTAGTTTTATGAAAAATGCTGTTGGTATTTTGATACGGATTGCACTGAATTTGTAGACTGCTTTGGGTAATATAGATATTTTAAAAATATTAATTCTTCTAATACATGAACATGAAATAACTTCTCATTTGTGTCCTCTTCAATTTCTTTCATCAGTGTTTTACAGTTTTCAGAGTACAGGTCTTTCACCTCTTTGGTTAAGTTTATTTCTAGGTATTTTATTCTTTTTGGTGTAATTGTAAATGGTGTTGGTTTTTTAATATCTCTTTCTATAACTTCATTGTTAGTGTATAGAAACAATACTGATTTCTGAGTATTAATTTTGTATCCTGCCAGTTTACTGAATTTGTTTATTATTTCTAGTAGTTTTTTGGGGGTGTCTTTAGGATTTTCTATGTACAGTATCACTTTGTCTGCAAATAGTTTAACTTCTTTACCTATATGAAAGCCTCTTATTTATTTTTCTTGTCTGATTGCTGTGGTGAGGACTTCCAGTACTATGTTAAATAGAAGTGGCAAGGGTGAATATCCTTGTCTTATTTCTAGCCTTAGAGGGAAAACACATGTTTTCACCAATGAGGATGATGTTAGCTGTGGGTTTCTCATATATGGCCTTTACTATGTTGAGGCATGTTTCCTCTAACTCCATTTCGCTGAGAATTTTTATCATGAATGGATGTTGAATCTTGTCAAATGATTTCCTGCTTCTACTGAGATGATCGTATGATTTTTAATCTTTGTTTTGTTGTGGTGGTGTATGATGTTTGATTTGCAAATATTGAACCATCCTTGCATCCTTGGAATAAATCCCACCTGATTGTGGTGAATGATTTTTTTTTTCACAATACACATGTTTTTATTAAAGTAGGTTGTATTCACTTGTAAGTATTTATTTACGTGTCTCTCCCTCCCCTACCCACCTCTCCCAAGTTCCTCAAAGAGAACTGGTTCTTTTTTTTTCTTTTTAAATTTTATTTTATTATGTTATGTTAATCACCATACATTACATCATTAGTTTTTGATGTAGTGTTCCATGATTCATTATTTGCTTATAACACCCAGTGCTCCATGCAGTACGTGCCCTCTTTAATACCCATTACCAGGTTAACCCATCCCCTGCCCCCACCTCCCTTCTAGAACCCTCAGTTTGTTTCTAAGAGTCCATAGTCTCTCATGGTTCATCTAACCCTCCGATTTCCCCCCCTTCATTTTTCTCCTTCCTACTATCTTCTTTTTTTTTTAACATATAATATATTATTTGTTTCAGAGGTACAGTTCTGTGATTCATCAGTCTTACATAATTCACAGCACTTACCATAGCACATACCCTCCCCAATGTCTGTCACCCAGCCACCCCATCCCTCCCATCCCCCGCCACTCCAGCAACCCTCAGTTTGTTTCCTGAGATTAAGAATTCCTCGTATCAGTGAGCAACAATGTGGATGGAACTAGACGGTATTATGCTAAGCGAAATAAGTCAATCAGAGAAAGACATGTATCATATGATCTCACTGATGTGAATGATATTTTTAATGTGTTATTATATGTGGTTTGTTAATATTTTGTTGAGGATTTTTTCATCTATGTTCATCAGGGATATTGGCCTGTAGTTCTCTTTTTTTTTTTTTTTGCAGTGTCTTTGTCTGGTTTTGGTATCAGGGTAATGCTGACCTCATAGAACGAATGTGGAAGCTTTCCTTCCTGTTCTATTTTTTGGAACAGTTTGAGGAGAATAGATATTAACTCTTCTTTAAATGTCAGATAGAATTTACTTGGGAATCTGTCTTGTCCTAAACTTTTATTTTTGGTAGTTTTTTATTATTAATTCAATTTTTGTTACCTGTAATCAATCTATTCAGATTTTCTATTTCTTTCTGGTTCAGTTTTGGAGGATTGTATGTTTCTAGGAATTTATTCATTTGTTCTAGGTTGTCCAGCTTGTTACCATATGACTTTTCACAGTATTCTCTTACAATCTTTTGTATTTCTCTGGTGTTGGTCATTTCTTCTCCTCTCTAATTTCTAACTTTTTTTATTTGGGCCCTTTCTCTTTTTTTTCTGATGAGTCTGGTTAATGGATTATCAATTTTGTTTATCTTTTCAAAGAACCAGCTCTTGGTCTTACTGATTTTTTTCTACTTTTAAAAAATCTCAACATCATTTATTTCTGCTGTAATCTGTATTATTTCCTTTCCTTTATTCACCTTGGATTTTGTTATTCCTTTTCTAGTTCCTTTAGGCATAAGGTTAGATTGTTCTTTTGACTTTTTCTTGTTTTGTGAGGTAGGCCTATATTGCTATATACTTCCTTCTTAAAACTGCCTTCACTGTGTTCCAGAGATTTTAGACTATTGTCTTTTCATTTTCATTTGTATCCATGCATTTTTTTAATTTCTTTTTTGATTGCTTCATTGACTCAGTTTCAGGCTGTTCAGTCTCCATGTGATGGTGCTTTTTCCAGTTTTCTCCTTGTGATTTATTTCTGGTTTCATATCATTGCTGTATGATTTAAATCTTCTTAAATTTATTGAGGATTGTTTTATAATCTAATGTGTGATCTATTCTGGAGAATGTTACATGTGTACTTGAAAAGAATGTGACTCTGACGTTTTTGGATGGAATATTCTATATATATTTATTATGTCCATCTGGTCCCATGTGTCATTCAAACACAGTTTCCTTATTGATTTTCTGTCTGGATGATCTATCCATTGATGTAAGTGGAGTGTTGAAGGCCCCTACTATTATTATACTGCCATGAATTTCTCTCTTTATGTTCATTAATAGTGGCTTTATGTTTTTATGTTCCAGTGTTGGATGCATAGGTTTACAATTTTTATTATTTACAATTATTATTTACAATTGTTGGATTGACCCCTTTATCAGTATGTAATGCCCTTCTTGGTCTCGTGTTAGAGTCTTTGTTTTAAAGTCTATTTTGTCTGATATAAGTATTGCTATTTTGCCTTTTTTTTTCACTTCCTTTTGCATGGTGAATATTTTTCCATCCCTTCACTTTCAGTCTGTATGCATCTTTAGGTCTGAAGTGAATTCTCTTGTAGGTGGCATATAGATGGGTCTTGGTTTTTGTTGTTGTTGCTGTTGTTTTGGGTTTATTTATTTATTTTTTATCCATTCCACCACTCTATGGATTTTGATTGGAGCATTTGATTACATTCAAAATAATTATTTATTTTTAAAGATTTTATTTATTTGACAGAATGAGACACAGTGAGAGAGGGAACATAAGCAGGGAGAGTGGGAGAGGGAGAAGCAGCCTTCCCGCTGAGCAGGGAGACTGATGCGGGGCTCGACCCCAGGACCCTGGGATGATGACCTGAGCCGAAGGCAGACGCTTAACGACTGAGCCACCCAGGTGCCCCTACATTCAAAATAATTATTAATAGTTATATATTCACTGTCATTTTTAAAGTTTTTTTCTGGTTGTTTTTGTAGTTCTTTGTTCCTTTCTTCTTCTCTTGCTCTCTTTCTTAGTGATCAGTAAGTATCTATAGTGTTTTCTTTGGATTTCTTTCTCTTTATTTTTTTTTCCTGTTTCCATCACAGTTTTTGGGTTTGTGGTTACCACAATATATAACATCCTAAGTAAATAGCAGTCCATATTCATTGAATGGTCATGTAAGTTCAAACACATAATAGGAGAAGAAGAGGAAGAAGAAGGAGGAGAAGAAGAAAGAAGAAGAAGAAAGAAGAAGAAGAAGAAGAAGAGGAGGAGGAAGAAGGGAAAAAGAAAAAAAAATCTTTCTTTTTCTTTTTCCCCTTCTCTTTCCATTTTATTGTCTTCTCCACATTTCATGTGTATGTTATCATATTTTACATCTTTTTATTCATATTTTTCTTTAATTTATAGCCATTTCTTTTCCACTTAAAGAAGTCCCTTTAACATTTCTTGTAAAGCTGATTTAGTAGTGATAAACTCCTTTATCTTTTGTTTGTCTTGGAAACTCTTTATTTCTTCTTCAAATCTGAATGATAACATTGCTGGGTAGAGTATATGGTTGTAGGTTTTTTCCTTTCAGCACTTTGAATATATCATGCCATTCTCTTCTTGATTACAAAGTTTCTGCTGAAAAAACAGCTGACAGCCTTAGATTTTCCTTTGTAGTAACCTTTTGTTTCTCTCTTGCTGCTTTTAAGATTGTCTCTTTATCTAATCTTTGACATTTTAATTATTATGTGTCATAGTGTGGACCTCCTTGGGTTCATCTTATTTGGAACGCTCTGTGCTTCTTGGATCTGGATGTCTATTTCCCTCCCTAGGTTAGGGAAGTTTCAGCTATTATTCCTTCGAATAAGTGTTCTATACCTTTCTCTCTCTTCTTCTGGAAGTCCTATAATACAAATGTTTGTTTGCTTGATATGTCTGAGAGATCTCTTAATCTAGCCTCATTTTTAAAAATTCTTCTCTTTATTCTGTTCCTCTTGTGTGTTTTCCATTACCCTGTCTTCCAGGTCATTGCTACATTCTTCTGCATCCTGTAATCTGTTAATTCCCTCTAGTGTGTTTTTTATTTCAGTTATTGTATTCTTCAACTCTCATTGGTTTTTCTTAATATTTTTTATCTCTTTATTGAAGGTCCCACTTTGTCTTTCCATTCTTTTCTGCAGTCAGTGAGCACCTTTATGATCATTACTCTAAATTCTTTATCAGGCATATTGCTTATCTCTGTTTCATTTAGTTCTTTTTCTGAGGTTTTTTTCTTGTTCTTTCTTTTGGAGTATTTTCCTCTGTCTCCCCATTTTGCTTGACTTTTGGTGTTTATTTCTATGGATTAGATGGAATGGCTACTTCTCCTAATGTTGAAGGAGTAGTCTTGTGTATGGTGTCCCCTCTGCAGACTGTGTGTGCTTGGTGACTTTTGCTGATTGGAGCTGTGGCTATATATGTTAGTTACTCTTTTAAACCATGGCATGTCTCCATCTCTCTTGCTGTTCTCTTGTCAATCTCTTTATCTTTGGTTGTTCGGTAGTTATTCAGTCAGCCCACAGTTGTTCTTCAGGAGGAATTATCTATTAATAGGTGTAATTTGGTGTGTTCCAATGAGGAGGTAAGTTCGGAGTTTTCCTACATCGCCATGTTGATCCAGAATCTATGGTAAGCATCTTGTAAAGGGGAGAGGACTTTAAGATTAAAGGTAGTATTGATTGCTGCCATTTCTATAATTTCTTATTTGACTACAACAAATTGTACTCTTTCTCTTTTTTAAATTAAATGTGAATTGTTTCATTCAATGAAAACAAAGAGATGGGTTACTTAGAATTATAACTTAAGGTAGCTGGAGAAGACATTCTATAATAATGTAGGTAAACATATCCGTTTTTAAGTAACAGAATCTTAATATTTTAGTAAAATAATACAGTTGAACTTTTTAATTTGCATATAGTTGAGAGACAATGTTATATTAGTTTATATGTTATGCTATGTTAAGAATGTTATGTTATATATGTTATGTTATTTTAAGAATTTTAAGAATGCACTAAACAAAAATAAGATTTGGTGAAATACTGATACTACATTTTTGATGTTTAGCAAAATGGCACATGGCAAATTAACACACTATTATATTGTAAGATTATGCTCAAAGTTCTAACAATACAGGATGACATAATTACAGAATTAGTTGTTTACACAATCCCTGTGCACATTTACAATTTTATTTTTAACTTTTTAAAAATTGAATGAAAGCAGATTTTCTTCATTTCACATTTTTAAAAATTTTTGTTGTTAAAGTATAGTTTACATATGATGTTATATTAGTGTCAAATATGCAACTTAGTGATTTGACAATTATATATATTCCTCAATGCTCACCATGGTAAGTGAAGTTACCATGAATATGGTTTTATACACTTATTCAAAAAGCACAAATACTTGAAATACACGGGATAGTCAAGGCAGTTTGCCAAAATTATGACAGCACATGTTGTCAGCTAAAAACTAATTAAAATATGTCATTAACTTGATGTTTTGTCAATGAAAAGGTAAAATAGACAAAAGGAAGATAAAATATATATGTATGACTTTCTAATGACATAATTATATTCACTTGCATTAACAATGACAGAAAAATTATCTTTATGTTCCTCTATATCCTGCATTGTTTATAAAAACTAGAGCTGTAGGTCCTTGTGTAACATGGAGACACAGTTCTGTTTTGTTTGGTTAGTTTTAGTTCTGAGGAATTGACAGTTGTCACTCTCTCTCCATTAATAATTTTTCTTCCATGTAACCTAGTTGTCTGTGTTCTAGAGCTTAGTCACTCTGTAATACACTATATAGATCCTGAGAATGAAATGGCCTAAAGACAGAGAAACAGTCTATTTCTGATAGAAGTAGGATTCTTGGTGTGAGGAATTAGATTCTAGAGAAATGAAAATAGTATAATTTATAAGCCATACTATGTGTGCCACTTATTAAAACCTGCATCTTAACTAGCCCATAAAATATTAATAACAATATATTTTACATTAAAATCATTTGTTCATAGACAAGATATTTCTAAAAGTAGTACTAAAAAGAAAAGCTGAAACAATACTGATTGAGTTTAAATTTTTTTTGTTGTTTTTTAGAGAGAAAGTGTGCATATGCACATGATGCGGTGGGGGAAGGTCAGAGGGAGAGAGAGAATCTTAAGTAGGTTCCATGCCCAGCATGGAGCCAATTGTAGGGCTTGATCTCATGACACTGAGATCATGACCTGAGCCAAAATCAGGAGTCAGATGCTTAACTGACTGAGCCACCGAGGCGCCATAGGTTTAAATATCTGAATATATAAAATCAACAGTCATTTTATTTCTCTTTTCAAAAACTATCAATTTATGAATGGAGAAGGAAGATGGTAGTGGAGTAGGAGGACCCTAGGCTCTCCTCTTCCCATGAACACAATTAGATAACTATCAAATCATCTTAATACCCCAGAAATGAACCTGAAGACTGATAGAACAAACTTCACAACTAAAGGAAGAGAAGAGGCCATACTGAAGAAGATAGAAGTGTGGAAATGTGATTTAAGGGAAAAATTGATCAAGGCTACTGCAGAGGGGAGGGAGCAGTGGTCATGGAGAAGGGCGAGAGAGAGGAGCACACAGGGGAACACACAAAGAGAGCATTTCCCCAAAACCACTGGCTTGGAAAAGGAGAGAGGCTGAATTTTGTGAGTTCTTGCAATCAGTGGGGCTCATAGCCTGGAGTTTTAAAGGTCAGTGGGTGTGGACTGAGATAGATCACAGAGGGAACTGTGCTGCTCCAGGAGAGAAGGCAGGCAAATAACCTGGGGCCAGACAGCATGGAAACAGCAATCTGAAGATCACCTGGGGCACACAGCGGGGAGATATTTTACTCTTCTGAGTCCCTGAGAGGCAGAGTTCACAGAAACATCTCTGGGAACAAAGGAGCTGGTTGTCACTATTACACTCCCCTGCCCCTCAGCATAAATACAGAGCCACCTGTGGGAAGCAGTAGAGCCCTGACACTGGCTGCCGAACTTGCTTATACCAAGACCCACAAGCTGGTGCTCTGGTGGGACTGCTCTTCTCAGTCAAGCTAGCCTCAGTCCCAGCACAGTGGGCCCCTTCCCCAGAAACCAGTATAAACTCCTGTCCACACCACATCTTCTGACCAGAGGGTGCTTCAGGGACTCAGTTCCAGTGAAAGTGGTATCAGGTCTCAATTCACAAGCAGACCAGAGAACATCTAGTTAAAACTTGCCACATTCAGACCAAGGAACAAACACTGCTCACAGGAGGCAAGGAAATCCTCTGCAGATGATTGGTCTGAAGAATAGAAAGCCAGAACACAACAGCAGAGCACATACAGTGCACACAGGAGATGATCCCTGAAGTACCAGGCCCTGGGCACTACATGACTTTTTCCTCAGGAGGCCAATCAGGAGCAGGAGATATGACTAGCTTTTCTAACACAGACAAGAAGGCAGAGACTTAGACAAAATACCAAGACAGAGTAATTTATCCCAAGTGAAAGAACAAGATAAGGCCACAGGCAGAGATTTAAGTGAAACAGATATAAGTAACATGCCTGATGAAGAATTTAAAGAAATAATCATAAGGATACTCACTGGACTTGAGAAAAGAATAGAAGACATCAGTGAGACCCTTACCACACAGATAAGAGTTAAAAAAGAATCAATCAGAGATGAAGAATGCAAAACTGATATTGGAAACCCCTGATGCAATGAATGGCAGGCTAGAAGAAGCAAAGGAATGAATTAGTGACACAGAAGACAAAATAATGGAAAACAAGCTAAAGAATCATGCAACACAAGAATAGACTTAGGGAACTCAGTGACTCCATCAAATGCAATAATATTCATATCATAAGAGTTCCAGAAGAAGAAGAGAGAGAAAAGGGGGGAGAAAATTTATTTGAAGAAATAATAGCTGAAAACTTCCATAATCTGGGGAAGGAAACAGACATCCAGATCCAGGAAGCACAGACATACAGATCCAGGAGCCATCAAAATCAACAAAAGCAGGCCAAAAACAAAACATATTGTAGTTAAATTTGCAAAATCTAGTGATAAAGAAATGATCTTAAAAGCAGCAAGACAAAAGAAATCCTTAAGTTACAAGGGAAGACCTATAAAGGCTAGCTGGAGATTTGTCAACAGAAACTTGGCAAGTCAGAAGACAGTGGCATGTTATATTCAAAGTACTAAATAGGAAAAATCTGTAGCCAAAAATACTCTATCCAGGAAGGCTGTCATTCAGAAAAGAATAAGAGATAAGGAGTTTCCCAGACAAACTAAACCAAAGGAATTTGTGACCACTAAACCAGACTTGCAAGAAATATTAAAGGGGGCTCTTTGAGTGGAAAGGAAAGAACAAAAGTGACAAAGACAAGAAAGGAACAGAAAAAAATCTCTAGAAACAATGATTTAACAGGTAATACAATGTCACTAAATTCATAGCCATCAATAATCACTTTTAATGTAAATGGACTAGATGCTCCAATCAAAGGTATAGGGTGTCAGAAT
The DNA here is from genome assembly GCF_002201575.2 of Neomonachus schauinslandi. NCBI lineage: Eukaryota > Metazoa > Chordata > Mammalia > Carnivora > Phocidae > Neomonachus > Neomonachus schauinslandi. Next base: position 145,283,769 of record NC_058405.1, read on the forward strand.
GAATAAAAATATAAGACCCATCTATATGCTGCCTACAAGAGACCTATTTTAGACCTAAAACAACCTGGAGATTGAAAGTGGGAATGGAGAAACATTTAGCATGCATATGGATATCAAAACAAAGCTGGAATAGCAATATTTATATTGGTCAAACTAGACTTTAAAATAGATGGTAACAAGAGACAAACAAGGGAACTATATCATTACAAAGGGGACAATCTAACAAGAAGATATTACAATTATAAATATTTATGCATCCAACATGAGAGCACCCAAATATATAAAACAGTAAATAGCAAACATAAAGGAACTAATTGATAATAATACAATAATATTAGAGAACTTTGACACCCACTTACACAATGGAAAGATCATCTAAACTGAAAATCAAAAAGGAAACAATGGTTTTGAATGACACACTAGACAAGATGGACTTAGATATAATCAGAACATTCCATCCTAAAACAGCAGAATACACATTCTTTTTTAAGTGCACATGGGACATTCTCCAGAATAGATCACATATTAGGTCATAAATCAAGCCTAAACAAATAAGAAAAGATTGAAGTTGCCTTTTCTGACCACAATGCCATGAAACTAGAAGTCAGCCACAAGAAAAAAATCTGGAAAGACCACAAGACAAAAACATGAAGGTTAAACAGCATGCTACTAAACAATGAATGGGTGAACCAGGAAATCAAATAAGAAATTAAAAAATACATGGAAACAAATGAAAATAAAAACACAATGATCCAAGACCTTTGGGATACAGCAGAAGTGGTCCTAAAAGGAAGTATATAGCCACACAGGCTTACCTCAAGAAGCAAGAAAAATCTCAAATAAACATCCTAACCTTAAACCTAAAGGAGCTAGGAAAAAGAACAAACAAAGCCCAAAGCCAGCAGAAGGAAGGAAATGATAAAGATTAGAGCAGAAATTAATGATATAGAAACTAAAACAAAAACAAAAACAAAAACAAAAAACTGATCAATGAAACCAGGAGCTCATTCTTTGAAAAGATAAACAAAATTGATAAACCTCTAGCCAGATTTATCAAAAGGAAAAGAGAAAGAACCCAAATAAATAAAATCACAAATGAGAGAGGACAGCCAATACAACATAAATACAAACAATCATAAAATAATATTATGAAAAACTATATGCCAACAAATTGGGCAACCTAGAAGAATTGGATAAATTCCTAGAAACATAACCTACCAAAATTGAAATAGAAAGAAATAGAAAACAGACCAGTAACTAGCAAAGAAATAGAATCAGTAATAAAAAACAAAAACAAAAACAAAAAAAAAACAACTTCCAATAAACAGAAGTCCAAGACCAGATGGCTTCACAGGCAAATTCTACAAGAAAAGTTAATATCTATCCTCAAACCATTACAAAAAGTAGAAAAGGAAAGAAAACCTCCAAATTCATTCTGAGGTCAACATTATCCTGATACAAAAACCAGATAAAGACACCGCAAAAAAGAGCTACAGTCCAAAATCCCTGATGAACATAGATGTAAAAATTCTCAAAAATTACTAGCAAATTGAATCTAACAATACATTAAAAAATCAATCACAACAATCAAGTGTGATTTATTCCTGGGTTGCAAATGTGATTCAGTACTTGCAAATCAATAAAATAAAGAATAAGAATCATATGATCATTTCAACAGATGCAGAAAAAGCATTTGACAAAGTACATCCATTCACAATAAAAACCCTCAACAAAGAAGGTTTAGAAGGAATATAACTCAACACAATAAAGGCCATCTATGAAAAGCCCACAGCTAATATCATCCTCAGTGGGGAAAAACAGAGCTTTTCCTCTAAGGTCCAGGAATAGGATAGGGATGTCCACTCTCACCACTTTTATTCAACAGAGTATTGGAAGTCCTTGCCACAGCAATCAGACAACAAAAAGAAATAAAAGACATCCAAATTGGCAAGAAAGAAGTAATATTTTTACTATTTGCAGATGACATGATACTATATATAGAAAACACAAAAGACTCCAAAAAACGGCTAGAACTGATAAACAAATTCAGTAAAATCACAGGACATGAAATCAACATCAGAAATCTGTTGCAGCAGAATGAGAAATTAAAGAACCAATCCCATTTACAATTGCAGCAGAAAGAGAAATTAAGAAATCAATCCCATTTACAATTGCACCAAAAACAATAAGATACTTAGAAATAAACCTAACCAAAGAGATGAAAGACCTGTACTCTGAAAATTATAAAACACTGATGAAAGAAATTGAAGATGACACAAAAAAATGGAAAGACATTCCATGTTCATGGATTGTGGATGAACAAATATTGTCAAAATCTCTATACTACCTAAAGCAATTTACACATTTAAAGCAACCCCTATCAAAATACCAACAGCATTTTTCACAGAGGTAGAACAAACAATCCTAAAACTTGTATGGAACCACAAAAGACCCTGAATAGCCTAAGCAATCTTGAAAAAGAAAAGCAAAGCTGGAGGCATCACAATTCCAGACTTCGTTATATTACAAAGCTGTAGTAATCAAAACAGTAGGGTACTGGCACAAAAATAGACATGCAGATCAATAAAACAGGATAGAAAACTCAGAAATGAACCCACAACTATATGGTCAATTAATCTTCAACAAAGCATGAAAGAATATCCAATGGGAAAAGAATATTCTCTTCAACAAATAGTGTTGGGAAAATTGGACAGCAACATGCAAAATAATGAAATGAAACCAGACCACTTTCTTACACTATACATGAAAATAAATTCAAAATGGATTAAAGACCTAAATGTGAGACAGGAAACCATAAAAATCCTAGAAGAGAACACAAACAGTAACTTCTTCTTTGACATTGGCCATAGTAACTTCTTTCTAGATATGTCTCCTGAGGCAAGGGAAACAAAGGCAAAAATAAACTATTGGAACTACATCAAAATAAAAAGCTTTTGCTCAGCAAAGGAAGCAATCAATGAAACTAAAAGGCAACCTACAAGATAGGAGAAGATAATTGCAAATGACATATCTGATAAAGGGTTAGTATCCAAAATATATAAAGATCTTATCAAACTCAACACCCCCAAAATGAATAATCCAATTAAAAAATGGGCAGAAGACATGAATGGATATTTTTCCAAAGAAAACATCAGATGGCCAACAGACCCATGATATTCACCATCATTAATCATCAAGGAAATGCAAATTAAAAAAACAATGAGATATCACTTCACATCTGTCAGAATGGCTGAAATTAACAACCTAAGAAACAACAGGTGTTGGTGAAGATGTGGAGAAAGGGGAACCCTCTTGCACTGTTGGTGGGAATGCAAACTGGTGCAGCCACTCTGGAACACAGTACAGAGGTTCCTCAAAAAGTTAAAAACAGAACTACCTTGTAATCCAGTAATCATATAATTAGATATTTATCCAAATAATGCAAAAATACTACTTCAAAAGGACACATGCGGGGGCGCCTGGGTGGCTCAGTTGGTTGGGCGACTGCCTTCGGCTCAGGTCATGATCCTGGAGTCCCTGGATCGAGTCCCGCATCGGGCTCCCTGCTCAGCAGGGAGTCTGCTTCTCCCTCTGACCCTCCTCCCTCTCATGCTCTCTGTATCTCATTCTCTCTGTCTCAAATAAATAAATAAAATCTTTAAAGAAAAAAAAAAAAAAAAAAAAAAAGGACACATGCACCTCGATGTTTAAAGCAGCATTATCTACAATAGTCAAATTATTGAAACAGCCCAGGTGTCCATCCATTGATTGATGAATGGATGAAGAAATGGTCCATTTCTTATATATATATATATATATATATATATATATATATATATATATATAAAATGGACCATTACTCAGCCATAAAAATGAATGAAATCTTGCCATTTGCAATGACATGGATAGGGCTAGAGAGTATATGCTAAGTGAAATGATTCAGTCAGAGAAAGACAAATACTGTGATTTCATTCATATGTGGAATTTAAGAAACAAAACAAATGAACAAAGGAGAAAAAAGAGAGAGAGAGAGAAAGGCAAACCAAGAAACAGACTCAACTATAGAGAACAAACTGATGGTTACCAGAAGGGAGGGAGGTGGGTGGGAGGCTGGGTTAAATAGGTGATGGGGATTAAGGAGTGCACTTATTGTGATGAACACCAGCTGATGTATGGAAGTGTTGAATCACTATATTGTATACCTGATACTAATATTACACTGCATGTTAAGTAATTGAAATTTAAATAAAAACTTTAAAAACTACCAATTTATTTCAGAGAATATACTGATAATACTAGAATGTGAACATTTTTGGCAAAGAATGTTCAGTGTCTTAATTACACTTTCCAAAGACAGTGTTATGACTACCTAAACCACATACCTCCCTTACAAAAATTGAAAAAAAAGGATAAACAATTGGCATTAATTGAAAAAGTCATATGCAGTCTGAGCTCACATAAGATAATATGTACTAGGATGGATATCTTGATTGAAAGATTATTGAAATAATTCTGTACAGGTTGGTAGATAACTGGGACTCTGAGTGAACTGAATGCCTCTCTCCCTAGACTTCTGTCTCCAAATTTCTTCCATTTAATCCAGCAATGAATAGGGATAATGCCTGGCACAAAATAGGACTCTGAGAACCAGGGCTTCTAAGTAAGGCCAGCATCATTCTGACTTTTTGCCAGACCATTCAATAAACATTGTCACTATGTAGTTAAGCAATTTAATCACTCAAACTATTACCAACAACTTGAAGAAGTATGGAGTACAACAGTGAGTTAAGAATTTTGGAGAGGGGTGAAAGACTGTATGGTAAGCATCATTGGAAGCTTTTCCTTAGTAGTACATGCAGTATCATTTACCCTTCAACCAGCTAAAAGTCATATCTTATATGAAGTTAGTGTAGTATCACACCAGGAACATGTCATTGTAAGTGGTATTGTGTTTTTAATTTCAATTTCAATTTTATGTTCATGGCTAGTATATAGAATATGATTAACTTTGTTCATTTTTGATCTTGTATCTTATGACTTTGAGAACTCATTCTTAGTTCTGCATTTTTTTTCAGATTCCTCGGAATTTTCTATATAGATAACCATGTCACCTGCAAATTGGGACAGTTTTCTTTCTTCCTTTCTAATTTATATGTCTTTTATTTCTTTTACTTGCTTTATGCTTGTTAAGAATTCCAGTACATATTGAATGAAAGTGGTGAGAGTGAGCAACCTTGCCTTGTTTCCCATCTTTGGGGGGAATAATTCAGCCTTTCATTAGGAAGTACAATAAGGGGAATAAGTTAGTTGTAATATGAATAAGCATAAGTGAAGTGTGGGTTTTGTATGAATGCTATTTATCAAATTGAAGGAGTGTTTATTCTTAGTTTGCAAGGAGCTTAATCATTAATGTTGAGTTTTGTAAAAGATTCCTTCTGCATCAATTGATAGGATCTCGTGCTTTTTCTTTTTTTATTCTATTGATATAATGGATTGTAATTCTGGTCTTAGTGTATACTTATGTTAATATAATATATTGCTGAATTTAGTTGCTTAGTATTTGTTGAGAGTTTTTACATAGAATTTCATGAAAGATACCAGTCTGTGCTTTTCTTTTTTCTGTGATGTCTTTATGTGTTTCTGCTATCAGGATAATTGTGGCCCTCATAAAATGAGTTAGGGAGTGTTCCTTGTCTTTTATTTTCCAGAACAGATTAGTAGAATTGCTGCTATTTTTTCTCTCCCTGATTCGTACAATTCTCCAATGAAATCATATGGGTCTGTTTTTCTAGTAAAACCATCTGGCCTTTCAGAAGCTTTTTAATTGTGGGTTAAATTTCTATTTTATATTGAGTTGGTAGTTTGTGATTTCTTGAAGCATTGGTCCATTTCATCTAAGTTACTGAATTTATGTGAGTAGAGTTGTTTATAACTTTTTAGTGACAATAGAATCTGTAAATATCCTTTGTTTTATTCCTAATATTGGTTAAGTTGTGTCTGTCATTTTACCTTAGTCTGTCTTTCTTGATATTTATCAATTTTATTATCTTTTTAAGGAACCATTTTTTGTTTCAATAAATATCCATGGTTTTTCATGAGGCATATTTTTAAAAAGAAGTGTCTTTAGTTTTGTGATCGTGAGTCAGTGTTATCAAACTGCTAAAGGCTTCAATTTTCTTCCTTTATATTGCTTTTATATTGAATGGCTAATTTCTAATGGCCTAAATTAATCCAACCATATGTTATCAGGTTGTGCAGAACTTTAAAATACTGATACTTAATAGCATAATTTCAATTAAAGGGTTGCAGTTGTCAATCCTGGCTTTTAATCTATGGTTAATTCAAGGTTTTTGAAATAAAAAGTTAACTATTACAGAAGGGGGAAATCCCCAAAATAACATTTTCTTTTTTTTTAATTTAATTTAATTTTATTATGTTAGTCACCATAAAATGCATCATTATTTTTTGATGTAGTGATCCACAATTCATTGTTTTCATAAAACACCCAGTGCTCCATGCAGTACGTGCCCTCCTTAATACCCATCACTGGCCTAGCCCATCCCCTCACCCTCCTCCCTCTAAAACCCTCAGTTTGTTTCTCAGAGTCCATAGTCTCTCATGGTTCATCTCTCCCTCCGATTTCCCCCTTCACTTTTCCCTTCCTTCTCCTAATGTCCTCCATGCTATTCCTTATGTTCCACAAATAAGAGAAACCATATGATAATTGGCTTTCCCTGCTTGACTTAGTTCACTTAGCATAATCTCCTCCAGTCCCATCCATGTTGATGTAAAAGTTGGGTATTCCTCCTTTCTGATGGCTGAGTAATATTCCATTGCATATATGGACCACATCTTCTTTATCCATTCATCTGTTGAAGGGCATCTTGATTCTTTCTACAGTTTGGCTATTGGGTACATTGCTGCTATGAACATTGGGATGCATATGGCCCTTCTTTTTACTACATCTGTGTCTTTGGGGCAAATACCCAGTACTGCAATTCCTGGGTCATAGGGTAACTCTATTTTTAATTTTGTGAGGAATCTCCACACTGTTTTCCAAAGTGGCTGTACCAACTTGCATTCCCACCAACAGTGTAAGAGTGTTCCCCTTTCTCCACAACCTCTCCAACATTTGTTGTTTCTTGCCTGGCAAGAAATTGTCAATTTTTGCCATTCTAAATGGTGTAAGGTGGTATCTCAATGTGTTTTGGATTTGAATTTCCCTGATGGCTAATGATGATGAACATTTTTTCATGCATCCGTTAGCCATTTGTATGTCTTCTTTTGAGAAGTGTCTGTTCATGTCTCCTGCCCATTTTTTGACTTGATTATTTGTTTTCTGGGTGTTGAGTTTGAGAAGTTCTTTATAGATCTTGGAAATCAGTGCTTTGTCTGTAGTGTCATTTGCAAATATATTCTCTCATTCTGTGGGTTGCCTCTTTGTTTTGTTGACTGTTTCCTTTGCTGTGCAGAAGCTTTTTATCTTGATGAAGTCCCAAAAGTCATTTTTGCTTTTGTTTCACTAGCCTTTGGAGACGTGTCTTGAAAGAAGTTGCTGTGGCCAATGTCAAAGAGGTTACTGCCTATATTCTCAAGGATTTTGATGGATTCTTGTCTCACATTGAGGTCTTTCATCCATTTTGAGTTTGTCTTTGTGTATGGTGTTAGAGAATGGTCGGGTTTCATTCTTCTGTATATAGTTGTTCAATTTTCCCAGCACTATTTATTGAAGAGACTGTCTTTTTTCTATTGCATATTTTGTCCGGCTTTGTCAAAGATTATGTGACCATAGAGTTGAGGGTCCATATCTGGGCTCTCTATTCTGTTCCATTGGGCTATATGTCTGTTTTTGTGTCAGTACCATGCTGTCTTGGTGATCACTGCTTTGTAATATAGCTTGAAATCAGGCAGCTTTGTTTTACTTTTTCAAAATTTCCTTGGTGATTTGGGGTCTTTTCTGATTCCATACAAATTTTAGGATTGTTTCTTCCAGCCCTTTGAAAAATGTCATTGGAATTTTGATCGGGATGGCATTGAAGATATAGATTGCTCTGGGTAGCATAGACATTTTAACAATGTTTATTCTTCTGATCCATGAGCATGGCATGTTTTTCCATCTTTTTGTGTCTCCTTCAATTTCTTTCATGAGTGTTCTGTAGTTCCTAGAGGACAGATCCTTTACCTCTTTGGTTAGGTTTATTCCGAGGTAGCTTATGGTTTTTGGTGCTATTGTAAATGGAATCGTTTCTTTAATCTCTCTTTCTACAGTTGTGTTGTTAGTGTATAAGGAAGCAACTGCTTTCTGTGCATTGATTTTGTATCCTGCCACATTACTGAATTGCTGTATGAGTTCTAGTAATTTGGGGGTGGAGTCTTTTGGGTTTTCCACATAAAGTATCATCTCATCTGTGAAGAGAGTTTAACTTCTTCTTTGCCAATTTGAATAAATTTTATTTCTTTTTGTTGTCTGATTCCTGTTGCTAGGTCTTCTAATACTATGTTGAACAATAGTGGGGATAGTGGGCACCCTTGTCTTGTTCTTGATCTTAAGGGAAAGACTCTCAGCTTTTCCCCATTGAGGATGATATTTGCTGTGGGTTTTTGATAGATGGATTTTATGAACTTGAGGAATGTTCCCTCTATCCCTATATTCTGAAGAGTTTTAATCAGGAGAGGATGCTGTATTTTGTCAATTGCTTTTCTGCATCAATTGAGAGGACCATATGGTTCTTCTCTCTCCCCTTATTAATGTGTTCTATCATATTGATTGATTTGCAAAATGTTGAACCACCTTTGCATCCCGGGGATAAATCCCACTTGGTTGTGGTGGATGATGCTTTTAATATATTGTTGGATCCTATTAGCTAGGATTTTGTGGAGAATTTTGGAATCCATATTCATCAGGGATATCAGTCTGAAATTCTTTTTGATGGGGTCTTTGCCTGGTTTGGGGGTTAAGGTAATGCTGACCTCATAGAATGAGTCTGGAAGCTTTCCTTCTGTTTCTATTTTTTGAAATAGCTTCAGGAGAATAGGTATTATTTCTTCTTTGAATGTTTGGTAGAATTCCCCAGGGAATCCATCAGGCCCTGGACTCTTGTTTTTTGGGAGGTTTTTGATCACTGCTTCAATCTCGCTACTGGTTATTGGCCTATTCAGGTTGTCAGTTTCTTCCTGTTTCAGTCTTGGGAGTTTATAGGTTTCCGGAAGGCATCCATTTCTTCCAGGTTGCTCAATTTGTTGGCATATAGTTGTCGATAATAATTTCTAATAATTGTTTCTATTTCCTTGGTGTTAGTCATGATCTCTCCCTTTTCATTCATGATTTTATTAATTTGGGTCCTTTCTCTTTTCTTTTGGATAAGTCTGGCCAGTGGTTTATCGATCTTATTAATTCTTTCAAAGAACAAGCTTCTAGTTTCATTTATCTGATCCACTATGTTTCTGGTTTCTAATTCATTGATCTCTGCTCTAATCTTAATTATTTGTCTTCTAATGCATGGTTTAGGCATCATTTGTTGCTTTTTCTCCAGTTCTTTAAGGTGTAAAGTTAGTTGGTGAATTTGGGATTTTTCTTTTTTTTTTTTTGAGTGAGGCTTGAATGGCTATGTATTTCCCCCTTAGGACAACCTTTGCACTATCTCATAGGTTTTGGACTGATGTGTTTTCATTCTCATTGGTTTCCATGAATTGTTTAAATTCTTCTTTGATTTCCTGGTTAACCCAAACATTCTTGAGCAGAGTGGTCTTTAGTGTCCAAGTGTTTGAATTTCTTCCAATTTTTTTCTCATGATTGAGTTCCAGTTTTAAAGCATTATGGTCTTAGAATATGCAGGGAATAATCTCAATCTTTTGGTATCAGTTGAGACCTGATTTGTGACCCAGTATGTGGTCTATTCTGCAGAAAGTTACATGTGTGCTCGAGAAGAATGAGTATTCTGTTGTTTTAGTGTGGAATGTTCTGCATATATCTATGAGGTCCATCTGTCCAGTGTGTCATTCAAAGCTCTTGTTTCTTTGTTGATTTTCTGCTTAGATGATCTGTCTATTGCTGAGAGTGGAGTATTGAGGTCTTCTACAATTAATGTATGACTCTTTATTTTGGTTAACAGCATCTAACATCTATATAATAGATGGCTGCTCCCATGTTGGGGTCGCAAATATTTACAACTGTTAGATCTTCTTGTTGGATAGACCCTTTAAGAATGATATAGTGTCCTTCTGTGTCTCTAACTACAGTCTTTAGCTTAAAATTTAATTTTTCTGATATAAGAATTGCTACCCCAGCTTTCTTTTGAGGTCCGCTGGCATGGAAGATGGATCTCCATCCCTTCACTTTCAGTCTGGATGTATCTTTAGGGTCAAAATGAGTCTGTTGTAGACAGCATATGGATAGGTCTTGCCTTATTATCGAACCTGCAACCCTGTGCTGTTTTATGGGAGCATTTGGGCTGTTCACGTTGAGAGTGTTATTGAAAAATATGAATTTATTGTCATCATGTTGCCTGTGAAGAATTTGTTGCTATAGATTGTCTCTATAAATTTCTGTTCTATATCACTCTTGGGGTCTTTCTCCTTTTATAGAACCTCCCTTAATATTTCTTGAAGGGCCAGTTTAGTGGTCACATATTCTTTCAGTTTCTGCTGGTCTTGGAAGCTCTGCATCTCTCCACCCATTCTAAATGACAGCCTTGCCAGGTAAAGTATTCTTGGCTGCATGTTATTCTCATTTAGAGAGAATATGTCTTGCCAGGCCTTTCTGGCTTGCCAGGTCTCTGTGGATAGGTCTGATGTTATTCTGATGTTCCTCCCTCTGTAGTAAGGAATCTCTTCCCCCTAACTTCCCTTAAGATGGTTTCCTTGGTTCTAAGATTTGTGAGTTTTGCTATTACATGCCAGGGTGTTGGCCTGTTTTCCTTGATCTTGGGACGGGTCCTCTCTGCCTCTAGGACACGAATGTTTGTTTCATTCCCCAGATTAGGGAAGTTCTCAGTTATGATTTGTTCAAATATATCTTCTAGTCCTCTCTTTTTCTCTCCACCCCCTCAGGCATTCCAATAATTCTGACATTGGAACATTTCATGGTGTCACTTATTTCTCTGATTTTTTTTTAAGATTTTATTTGTTTTTTGACAGAGAGAGAGACAGTGAGAGAGGGAACACAAGCAGGGGGAGTGGGAGAGGGAGAAGCAGGCAAGGAGCCTGGGATCATGACCTGAGCTGAAGGCAGATGCTTAATGACTGAGCCACCCAGGTGCCCCTCTCTGATTTTATTTTCATGGCTTCTGAATTGTTTTTCCCTGGCCTCCTCTTTTTCCTTCTTGTCTATTAATTGGTCTTCTAGATCAGTAATTCATTCTTCTGCCTCGCTTACCCTAGCTGTTCGATTATCTAGATTAGATTGGATTTCATTGATAGCATTTTTAAGTTCTGCCAATTCACCTTTCATTTCTTCCCTATTCCAACTGGTCCCCAGAATTGAGCTGGATATCTTATTAATTAATTAATTAATTAATCAATTTCTCCATTCTAGCTATTGTCTTTGCAATTGCTTACCCTGAATTCCATCTCCCACATCTTGGTTATATCTGTATCTATTTGTAAATCTGTGGCAGAAGTCACAGTCTCTGAGTCTTCCTACTTTGGGGGTTCCTCCTCCTAGTCATTCTGTTGAGGGTGGTTGAAGGAATGTACAGAGTCCAAATTATTGACCACAACCCAAGCAAGATGCACCTGTTTTATAGGGACCTTAGGGTTGCTGACCTCTTGTTCTCCCAGCTTGTTTTCTGGTGGAGGGAACTGCCATGCTGTTACTCAGGCAACCCTGAGATCATTTGCAACTCTCTGCCTCAGAGCAGAGAGATCACAATCTGTTCTTCAGTGAGCTCTCCAGGCCACACTATCTCTGTTTCTGTCTGTGCTGTTATAAACTGCAGCCTGGGTTGTGTGCCCCTCAGCAGTGCTCCCAGTCCTTGCCTCCAGGTCGGGGCATGTCTCTGCCCCTTTTGCTTCTAAAACCGCCAGCTGCCCCCAGTTCGCATGTGTGGCCTGCCCCTCTGTTTCAGGGTTTCAGTCCAGGGGGCTGCCCTAAAGTCCTTTCCCTGTCACTATCGGTCTGCGAGCCTGTGCCCTGTCCCCAGTGTGGGAGGCTATCACTCACCAGTGGTGTAGGATCACAGCTCCCTCTCCTTTATGTTTATCCTCCGCTATCTGCCCCCAGAATCACAGCTCCCCACTTCATATCTCAAAATCAACTGCCTATGATATTCTGTTTGTAGAGTTCCAGATCTATCTTCTTACATCTCAGGCTGATTTTGTGGGTGTTCAGAGTGGTCTGGTAGATATCCAGCTCAATTCTGGGGACCAGTTGGAATAGGGTCCCCTACTCCTCCACCATCTTTTCAGCATCCTCCAAAATAACATTTTCAATGGAAAATCTATTTTAGTTTTAACTAGTCAACCAGCTCAGTCACTGATAATATTTATTATAACTTACAAATATTTATCACCTCTATAATTCTGATTAATGTGATAAGACTATTGGAGATACAGAAACATGAGAAAAATAGATTCACATTAGTTTGCAGGTTGACTAGAGAAATATAACTGGCACTAATTCATTAAAAATCCTATTTGAGTGTCTACTCTATGCCAAGCTCTTTGATAATCATATGATACCATTAGAGAATGATTTATTTGAGTTAAAATGCTAGTTGTTCCAAAATGTATTATTAACTTGTAACAACTGTATGAGGGCAAGAGCAATGGACCATGGAGACTATAGTTTCTTGGAGGAAGATTATTGGATTGTTAGAAAAGGGTCTAACTAGTAGGAGGGGTGTGTGTGTGTCTGTCTGTCTGTCTGAGAGAGAGAGAGTATACACAAAGAATGGGCTTATGCAACTGTGGAGGTAGCTAAGGAAATATGAAATCCATAGGGCAGGTTGTCAGGAAGAGAAGATCATGAGCAGACTGTACTCCATGGGCACAAGCTAAATAAAGTCTCTGAACACAGAAAAAGCCTATCATCAATAAGGCTCACCTGATTAGGTCAGGCCCACATACAATAAAGTCCTAATTAGGGAGCTTAATCACATTTGCAGAATCCCTCCACAGCAGCACCTAAATTATTATTTGGATAATTGGGACCCTAGTGGAGCCTAGCCACATTAACATGCCATAAAGCTGTCACAGTATTATAGGCTTCTCCTGTTGGTTTAGGAATTTGAGGACTATTCCACAAAAATATAATTATTCTAAAATAGAATGGGCATCTCAGAAGATGTATTAGTTATTTTAAAGTTTCACTGGTGGGGTGCCTGGGTGGCTCAGTCGTTTAAGGTCTGCCTTTGGCTCAGGTCATGATCCCAGGGTCCTGGGATTGAAGCAGCATGGGGCTCCCTGCTCAATGGGGAGCCTGTTTCTCCATCTCCTTCTGCCTGCTGCTTCCCCTGCTTGTGTGCACTCTCTCCCTCTCTGTCAAATAAATAAATAAAATCTTTAAATAAATAAATAAAGTTTCACTGGTAATATTAAAATTTAGTATTTATTGAATACTTAATATATGTTAGGTAATTTCCAAAGTATTTTACAGATATCAATTATTTAATACAAAAACAACTTTATGGGGTAAAAGATCTAGTCAAATAGCTTTGAGGCCCTGATATAAACAGATTAAATAGAGACATGAATATAAAAAAATTACATTTGGATAAATATAATGCGTAAGTGAGAGAGTCAAAGTCAGTTCAAAATAGAGAAATTGGGAAACTATGTATACTGTGTTAATATAAGTAAGAGATTTTCTGAAAAAGACTTAGGGAATGATGAGTGTTTACAGTTAGTTGAGATGAATCTTTCAAAAAAATAGATTATAAAAAGATAACAAGGAGTATTAGTAATTGTTTACAATTTAAGAACAGAGAAGTAACACAGAAAGACAAGTAAACAAGAGAAATAAGATAGGGACTTAGTAAAATAAAATACATAGTATAATGAAAGAGGGATGATTAATCATGTTAAATAAATTTGAGAGTTTGAGTAGGATCTTCTTTGAATTTAGCTAGGAGAAAATCAGTAGTGATATTTAAGAGGAGGACCTCAATACTATAGGTTAGAATGCTAGCCACAGAAAACAAACAAGGGGCAGGAGATGAGAATATTAGATAAGTTAATTATTCATGTGAGGATTATTGCTCTAAGAACAGAGAAATGACTGAGTTATAATCAGGGGACTACTGGGTCAGTGGAATGCTCTGTCTGAAGTGTAATTTAAAGATGACGATGACGACGATGAAGAAGAAGAAGAAGAAGAAGAAGAAGGAGAAGAAGGAGAGGAAGGAGAGGAAGGAGAAGAAGGAGAAGAAGGAGAAGTCAATAAAGAGTACATGTGATTGAAAGAGGTATGAGAACAAACAACATGTAATACTAAATATATTCATGGGATATGTTTCTAACAGCTTTTTTTTTAAATGATGGATTATTATTTTTTTAAAGATTTTATTTATTTATTTGAGAGAGAGAGAATGAGAGAGAGCGAGTACATGAGAGGGGGGAGGGTCAGAGGGAGAAGCAGACTCCCTGCCGAGCAGGGAGCCCGATGCAGGACTCGATCCAGGGACTCCAGGATCATGACCTGAGCCGAAGGCAGTTGCTTAACCAACTGAGCCACCCAGGCGCCCTCTAACAGCTTTTTTTTTAAGTGGGCTCCAAGCCCATCTTGGGACTTTAACTTATGACCCCAAGATTAACAGTTGCATCCTCTACCGACTGAGCCTGTCAGGCACCCCTTGGATTTTATCTCTAAACATTAGTCTGATGTCAGACTCATTGCAAGGTCTTAAGTATCAATTAATTCAGATATCATCAGATTTAATCTGGCACATTGAAATTTCACAATAAACTGAGAACTAAGAACATCTATGAAAATGATTTTGTGAGACAAGAGAGGAATTTAAAGAAAGGATTTAAGGAAAATCATTTGAAGAAAGGCCCAGGAAAAATTTTTAAATTGCCAATGTTAAAATTGCTCAAAGTTAGAGAAAGGATACAATCTATTTTATGGATTCAGATACAAAGGAAATGAATTTTATAAATCTGACTCCTTTATCTTCCAAGTGTTGAGTCATTAGAGTTTGCATACCAATACTGAAATGGAGGGTTTATGCTGTTAAAAATCATATTGAATGACTTTCTTTTCTTAATCAATTGCTAGCTTTCAGCTTTGACTGCACTGCCATGACTTTTTATTTTCTTCCAGCCCCTTGCAGGTCAGGTCCAATTCCCCTTTAATAACACAAGGACTGCAAAATAAGTAACATATATTTTATACACACTAAAGTCCTCAGATATTTAAATGTGTATATCTCCAATTTGCATTAAGATTTGTTCACATGGAAATAGGTTAGTTCATGATGGAAAAGCCTCAAAAAATGTATTTTCCAGAGACAAATTATTTTGAGTATCTTACTATCTTCTCTAGCCTTGTATTCAGTGATATTTCTTTTGATTTAGTAACAGGTTATTTGTTAGACAGCTATGTCTTTTAATTCAAATTACCTTAACATAGAATCTATCTACATCAATAGACATCACTGAACATGAATCTGCATCAAAGAAAAAGATGGAGAAAATAACACATAAAAGAAAATAAGAAACATGGAGTTGTAATATGATGAGACCATGCGAAGTTATAGGACTTCATCTGATAATGAAAAATGGAAAAAAATTAATGATAGAAGTAGTTTATTGGTAACTTAAATTTTAATACTGGTTTGTCATTTGTTTTTGCAAAATGATGAAGTCATTGAAGATACTGTATTTAAAAAACAAATCCACATTATTAATTCCCACTAAAAATGTCAGTTCTTACAAACTAGAATACTTAACATTACTTAAATAGTTGAATACTAATTAATCCTTCTTTCTTTAATGTGCTTTACTCACTGAAATGCTAATATAATGATCTAGTTTTCAGATCTTTCCTCCTGAAACTTAACTATAAATCATTTCACAGGCTGTGCATGTCAATAATTTTTTAAGAAAAAAAAAAACAGTAAATGTATGAATAAATTTAGAATATTCAATGCCATTCATGTGCACTGTAGCAGACAACCCTACATGAATGTTTGACTTCTAGGCCAAAATGTTTAGGAAGCAGAGATCTGGTGATACCTTACTAATCAAACCACATAGAATTCCATCTATACCTGCACACCTGCACCTGCCAACTGCTTTTATCTTATTGGAACTGAGGTCTACTGACATGACAGAAATTGTCCTTTAGGCTTTCCTATTTATGTTATCAATAATCATTTGTATTTATCTTCCTGTTCTTCCACAGTTCTTCTGTCCCTCTATAAAATTATGTTAATTATTCCTATGCTATCAAAGGTAAAGATGCATGTCCAAAATGCATCTGAATACTGTCTGAAAATAAATCTTGCTTTCCTATATTCATTATCACTGGAGTCTAGTTGAAAAATAGAACAGAATACAGCCAGTGTCTGTCTCAGTGTAACTGGCTACTGGTAACTAAATCTTGTATTGGAGTAAAACTTTATAGAGGCATCAATCATGTACCAATGTTATAAAAAGGACTGACAGCCATCCAATCCAATCCTAACTGGATATTACTGTGGAGTTAAACTCACTTATTCCCTGATAATGTTCTCTCCTCTGGTTGCAGTTTATTTTTAATTCCTCATTAACCTCTCCATATACTCCAGTGTAGTGTAGAAAAATCATGTTTCCCAGGCTACATTATATAATTTGATCTGAAACAAACCCATACCTGTCACACTAGGAAATAAATGACACTCCCAAACTGCAAACAACCAACACAAGTTTAAAAAGTCTATTATAAATGTGCTTTCTCTCTCACCCTCACAAGAGCAATACTACAGCAAACCCCATTTTCCTGCCTCACTTTTATATAGTCATCACATACATGTTTGTATATGCACAGTCTTATACTAATATACTCCTTATAAAATTTGATTTTGTCTCTGATACTATGAAAAACTGAGATAATATGGGAAATATCTTTTTTTGTGAGAATTAATGCACTATTTGATAATTATGGAATCTCTCTTATTATGTCACTTTATTCACTTAGAAAAAACAAATAAAGACATGAAACCCAAAGTGTCTTTATAATAAAATCCTTGGAATAAAATCCCTTGCCATTTATTTATGTTAAGTCTTCACTTACTGGTTAGTTTATAAATTGCATAATACTTTTGTATTTTAATTTTTATTAGTTATTACTTGTTGATTACAGGGGAAACTAAAGAAGCACAGAAATGAGGGTGATAATAAAATTTAAAGCAGTTAGTTTTGCTATTTTAAGAAGAGTTGACATTAATTTTTTAACATGAAGACTGGAATTTTCTAAGTGGATGCAATTTAAATGTCCAATAAAAGGAAATTTTAACATAAAATACATATTCAGAGAATATAACACTCTGTAGAAATTAGCCATAGTGATATAAATCACATTTATTGACACTAAATCTTATTGAAATTAAAACTATAGCTATGTTACAGAAAAAAATATATATGTGCATGTATGTGTATTTTTTAAACAGTAATTCACTAAATTATTCATTTAAGGGATAATTTCCTTTCTTTTAAATATTTCCTAAATTTCTAACATGAGTATCAGTTAGTAGTGTAAAACTATAATACAAAATTAAATTGAATTGACTAAAATATTTCTGTTAGTCTATTATAATGTGTATTTCATTTTTGGCTTCTATTATTAACAATTTAGTATTTTGTCACAATTGATGTGACATTTATGACAATGTGTATCTATTATGCAGATTTATAATATAAACTTATTTTAATAGGCATTGCCATTTCTCAGGGCCCTGTTTCATTACAGCAGAAACAGAGACTAAGCAAGCTTAAGGCTGGGATGGAGACACTTGTAGAAGGGAATGAGGCCAAAAACAGTTGCAGGTCTTGGAAGGAAGCACAATCTGACTGTGACAATGTATTATCCAAAAAAAGTGCTCATAAGCAATATTTATATTAGAATACAAAGACACAATGCTGGAGAGTGGGAAAAAGTTATTAAAAATGATACCAATAGAAAGCAATAGAAAGGGCTGATAGGTATGAGAAGAAAAAGTCATCTAGAAGATTTTAATGTATGGAAATATTATCAGCAAGTTTTGGCACTTTGGAAGTCTATTTGGAAATAAAGGAGTCTTGCAAATAAAATTTGAAACAAAGAACCAGACTCCACTTTTTGAGTGGAATATTTTATGAGTGAAACAGATATCAGAAGGCTAACTAGAATGATGCTCAGATACAGAGACAGGATGGATGTTAGAAAAATGATCTGCAGGGCGCCTGGGTGGCTCAGTTGGTTAAGCGACTGCCTTTGGCTCAGGTCATGATCCTGGAGTCCCGACATCGAGTCCCGCATCGGGCTCCCTGCTCAGCAGGGAGTCTGCTTCTCCCTCTGCCCCTCCCCCCTCTCATGTGCTCTCTCTCATTCTCTCTCTCAAATAAATAAATAAAATCTTTAAAAAAAAAAAAAGAAAAAGAAAAATGATCTGCAGCATGTTACAGAAGCAGGTGAAGTAAAACCAGACCAGAAGTAACTGTGACAAAGTAAATGAAATATAATTATTATATAGAAAAACAAAAAAGTAAAAGAGTAACATATTTAAAATCCATTAATTTATTTTGGGAAATATAGATTAAAATTTATGTCTATATGATATTGTTACAGCAATAAAAAGTTAAAATCTGAGGCTTCATTTCTAAAATTTGAAAAAATTTTAACACAAATAGAAACTAAACTTAATCACAAAGAAAAGTGAAGTCAAAGTAACATAGTGCTATTATTGTTAAATTCACTGTTTAATTTACTGTTTAATTGCAGGAATATGTAGTGCCATAGAGGTTGGAGAAACAAATTTAGCCGAAATTATTGCTTGAATTATTCCAAACTATTAGGAATTTTCTCTTTAAATGAACATGTATAGCTGAGTAAATGTGTGTTTACTGTACAATTGGGAATTTTCCAAATAAACTTCCATGTAAAGTACAGTGTAAAGAATAAGTAATAATTACTAAAGAATAAGTAATAATATTGTGCTAATTTGGGGCATCTGGGTGGCTCAGCTGGTTAAGCAGCTGACTCTTGATTTCGGCTCAGATCATGATCTCAGGGTTGTGAGATGAAGCCCGATGTTGAGCTCCATGCTCAGCGAAGAGTCTGCTTGAGATTCTGTTCTCTATCTCCTTCGGCCCCTACGTCCCCACTCTCTCTCTCTTTCAAATAAATAAATAAATCTTAAAAAATATAATATTGTACTAATTTGATAGTTTTGTGTAAAGCCAGTCCTTACTTTGCATAGTAATGTAGACAGAAAAACAACTGTACAAGTTGAAACTGTGCAGTGATTTTAATAATCTGTTGGAAAATTTATAATTATTCCATGACCTTTAAAATTTTGTTCCAAAACATTAAAAACTCATTCACTGTTGGTTATAAATGTATAGGGCAGTGAAAAATAATAAAATATTATTTAACTATAATTTAGAACATTGAAATTAAAATATTATATTTCTTAGTAAAAATATGTGCCTTCTTGTTATATAATTTATGATATAAAGCAAGCATCTTTTCTATAGATTGAGGAATTATCATCCTCCATTCTAATTTTGAATCAGCTTTCAATATTTTAATATTTGTGCTTTCAATATTTTCAATATCTCAAAGAGTCCTCTAATGTAAAGGTTTTTGCTAGAGTTATTTCCTCTGGGAAATCTTTTTCATTGCAACCAATTTCTACAATATGTCTTAAAATTTGGCTTCATTGAGATATTCTGGCTGCATATCAAGAGTCTCTAGCATGGTTACAGTATCAACCTTCCCCTGGTCAGTTATTTCTTCAAATATGCATTTGAATTTAATTCAGATTTCACCTTTTTTCAGCATTACCTCTTTTCCTTTCTTGCTGCACTTTCATCTTTATTGTCCAAGTTGCTTCATTTTATTATCTGATTTTGTAAATGCCACAAGGCCTATCCCTGTGAGACAGGAGAGAGCACAACTACAGGCTTTGCTGTCTGTTCTGACCTAAGTAACAGATACAGTGACAAATCACTGACAGACTTTGAAGTGATATGATTAGCCACTGATCATGATGTGCATTTGTTATTTAAATAATTTGTGGACTGAAAAGTTAAGAGTGAAGTTTATACTTTTCTACTCACACTTAACATAGAATGTGATAACTAAAATTTGAGCTGTGTTGTTGGGACAGTGTTACGTTTTTAAGATGTGGTAACTGAAATTTGTATATATCAGAAACATACATACTGAATACTGCCTGTATTAAAAATCAGTAACTGCAGCAGTTGTTTAGAACTTAGGCCAATAATTACCTTTCAGGGAGAAATATTTTATTGTGGATTTTTTTAGACTTGCCAATGCATAAACTATATTTGGATTTTTTATTATTTTTAAATTCTTTACAGAAAATGTATTCCTTTATTGGCTGCCTCAGACAGACAGCTTTCACTGCCCCACCGTTGGTAAGCCACTTAGACAGGGAAGATCATTATGATAATGAGTCTATTGGAAACTAGAGCACTCACTTCTAACATTGCCATGAAAAAAAATGGCTGGATGGTGAGATTAAACAGTAAGGTTGTAAGTAAGGCCCATTAAAGAGTCTCTTGGACCAGCTATGGAAAGAAGCACTAAAGAATTTCTGGAATTGTGCAAAAAGCTAGGCAGAAGCAATGGATGTCTCATTAACCTTGTCTTTTTCAAATAGCTAACTATCTCACAGATGACTCTGGGTGAAATTATCAGTCCTTTGTTTGGTTTTCTTGCATTTATTAAAAAGCAATTTCAACTAAATTAATTTTCTTCATATAGTAAATTGCTGTTATTATTAAGATCTATTCATAATTTTATACTTTCTCTACCTAGAGTGAATTATGTTGTTAAAACCTTATTTAAGAAAAAGTTTATTTATTTTTTAAGGACCTTAAGTATATAATTGGTATACTTATTAAGAGATTGATATTGCTCCAATGCCATGTCCATGTTTTTTCACTTATATATATTTTTATATATTTTATATATATAGTCTATATAAAGATATATATATCAAGTTTTTCCTATTCACTGGGAGGGAAAAAAGCGTAATTTAAAATCTGCAGTGTTCAAATGATCTTCCCTTTCTTTTCTTAGAAAATTCTTTATACATTGACTCTCCTTCTGCCCCAATGCATTTACTTTCTCCTTGTACACAGACTATCTTATGTCTCCTCATACTACACAGCTCTGAAATATGGCTCATTCTTTCACCCTATTCATGCCCTTATGTTAAGTTTTCCATCCTTGACTCTTAAACACCGAATAAATCTAAATATTCACTTTCTCTGTCCCGTAATTAACCTGCTGAATGTTTTGGATAAAATCATCCAGATGGTTATAGTGACACTACATGAAATTCACTGTTAGAAATCTCATCTGGTGACTAAACAATGCCCAGAAATCTTTTACTATTGTCCCACTTAAGCATTTTACAATTTTCATAATAATCATTTAAAAGTATTTTCCCTTTCTGAAAACTTCTGCAAAGTCCCAACACCCCTAATGGTTTTCAGCAAATGACCTTGCCTTTTAATTCAAAAAGAAAATATGTCATCAGATATTCACTAACATAACTTCCTGACATCAAATATGAAAAAAAATTATATCTCAACTGTGTGTATGTTTTATACACAGTTTTTTCTTTCCTCTTGCAATAAGGAAAATTCTATCACAATCTAAGTGCTGATCTTGTAGCTGCATACTCCATCTCAGCCTCTATTTCTTTTCCAAGGAAATTTCATTATCACTTATCCTCCTTCTCTTTTATATCTTCAACTCCTCCCTCTCGTGTTAGCTTTTAATAGGGTCAAGTTTATTCCATACTTCAAGACATTTTTTTCTACTCATCTTCTCCATTACTTACTGCTTTTTTCCCCTGCTACTCACAGCCTAATGTCATGTATGAGTTGTTTACACATATTCCTTATATTATCCCACCTCCCCATGAATCCTCAAACTACTGTAAACTGGGATTTGCCTGGATCAGCTAATCAATATGATGACAAAGGACAGACGTATTACCCAATCTCCTAAGGTCTTGTGGACACCAATATCACATTTGGAACTGTTGGCAACTATCTCTTCAAAGCATGCAATTGTCTTAAAATCTTTTATCATCACAGGTATCAAGGCCAACTCCTCAGAAATAATATACAGAAAACAAATAAAAATATTTAACAAATACACACACATATACACAGATTAAAAAACTGAGCAAACTAGGTAAAATAAATTCAAAGAAAACCACATTTAGCTACATCTTAGTCAAATTCCTGATTATGAAAACAAAAAAAATTCTTAAAAGTGTTCAGGGTAAAAAAAAGACATATTTCTTTAAAATTCTAGGAAATATTAAAACTGAGAGCTGATTTTTAATCTTTTCAAAAAAGATGATGAAAGCCAGAAGTCAACAGATTGACAAACTTTAACATGATGAAAGAAACAAACGGGCAAACAAAACCAACTTTCAATCTAGAATTTATACACAGAAAAAGCATCTGTCAAAAACTAAGAGAAAATAAATAAATTTTCAGTCAGTGAAAATGTAAGGGAATTTATCACTAAGGAGTATTGCACTAAAAAGAAACCCTAAAGGAAATTACTGAAGCAGAGGAAAAATATTCATATTTCAAAACATAAAAATTAATGAGGGAATAAAAAAATACCTGAAAGGGCAAACATATGTGAAATTAAATGAATACTGACTATAAGAATAATGAATTTTATTATCTATTGGAGTTTAAGATATGTAAAATGAAATTGCATGCTAACAATACTGAAAAAGAAGGAAGTTATTAATACTAACAATTTTTTAGAATGAATTAAGACAAAGGCTCAGATTACAAACATTGAAATAATAGTAAAATCATGTATGAATAATAGCTATTACAAAAAAAAGGAAAAAATTAATACTCCCAAAAAAGGGAAAAGAGAAATATAATACTGAATATTATACTGAATAGAGGAATATAAATTATACTGAATAGATAAAACTGAAATAATTAGATGGTCGATTTAAAGTCATATATATTAGTAATCATACTACATCTTAATGAATAAAATACTCCAAAAAATTATAATATTTTGATCCTCTTTAAAAAACAAACATAACTATTACTAGAATGAAAAGGAATATTTCACAGTGTTAATATATAATCTAACAGCAATGTGTTATTCTCCTAAATCATAAGTCCAAACAATCTAGCTATAAAATCTATAAAGATTATAAGACAAAATTATAAACATACAAATCCACAATAATACATTCATATAGTTCATTCAGCAAGACAGAAATAAAATACCTCAGAGATAAAAAATATCAGTAATACAGAATAATCAAAAAAAATCACAGATTTAACCTAATTGATATATATTGAATCCTGGACCTCAAAGTAATCCAATTCACCCAATATTTTCAAATGCACTTAAATATTTCCCAAGATATGCTGAGCCATGGAGAAATCCCATGTATAGGCATTCCTGGAAGATACTGTGGATTCACTTTTGGACCACCATAATAAATCAATTATCACAAAATAAAGTGAGTCAAATGAATGTTTTGATTTCCCAGCACATATAAAATTTATGTTTATACTATACTCTATAGTCTATTAAGTATGTAATAGCATTCTGACTACAAAAACAATGTACACAGCTTAATTAAAAATACTTTACTGATGAAAAATGTTAACCATCATGTGAGCTTTCAGAAAGTTGTAATAACTGATCACAGATCACCATAATAAATAAAATAAAGATAAAGTTTGAAATACTGTGAGAATTACCAAAATGTGACAGAGACATGTGAACAAATGCTCTTGGAAAAAGGGTGCTGATAGACTTGCTCAAAACAAGGTTGCCACAAACTTTCAATTTGTAAAAAAATGCAATTATCTGTGAAGCACAATAAAGTGAAGCACAATAAAATGAGCTACGTCTGTATTTCAAAAAGTTCAACTTATTCAGCATATATGTTTGAAAAACAATGCAATTAGCCTAAAGATCAATAACAAGAGAATCACCAATCTGCTATTATTTAAGCATTATATTTTTAAATAATCCAAAATTGAAAGAAAAAATTATCGAAGTGTGAAGTAGAATATATTTTGAACAGAAAAAGTAATAAAATATCCACAGTTATACAATGCAAAAAGATCTGTGTTTAGGAGGAAATGTTTAGATGTAAATACATATATTAGAAAGAATAAAAAGTGTATATAAAATAATTTACCCTCCTATCTAGAGAACTAAGAAAAGAAGAAAAATCAAACTTAAAAGATAATAGAGCAGAAATAACATTGACAATGGCAGAATTTAATGAAACAGAAAACAAATGGAATAGTGAAGAACAACAAAGTCAGATTTGGTTTTGAAATTATGCATAATATTAATAAATCCTTCTCAAAACAAATCAATGAAAAGAAAAAAATACATATTTTTAGTTAAGAAAATGAAAAAGGATATAAAAATAGAAGATATAAAATTGTCATTATTTGCATATGACAGGATTACATAAAAATTTCAAAAAAGATTTATAATCTATTCTATTAATAGATTATCATGGCAAGACCCTTGAGGGAATACCTATACACAGAAATCAATTGTATTTCTGTACATTAGTAAAATATAGGAAATACTTAAAAATGATATCAATTTCAATAACATCAAGAAATTATAAAATTCCCATGAACAAACCTAAAAAGTGCTACAAACCTCTACACTGAAAACTACCTGAAAGTATTAAGAAAATTTTTTAAGAACTTAAATAAGTGTAATGTAAACATAGCAACTCATCTCAAATTAATCTGTATATTTACAGTAATACCAATCAACATCCTGGCATTATTTTTCAAAAATTAAAAGCCAATTTTGAAATTCAAATTCATAGGATTAAGTAGCTAAGTCAATATCGGAGACAAGTAAGAAATTCTTCCCTGATATTAGGAGCTATTCTAAACTGTAACAATTAAGACAATGTGATATTATTTGAAGGAAAATCAAATAAACCAACAGAGCAGAATGAAAGTCCAGAAAGAGACCTTCATACATACTGTCTCTTATGTTATGATAGAGGTGACATGCAGTACAGTAAGGAAAATAATTTTCAATAAAAATTTATTTGCAGCTCTTCCTGTTGAGGGTTCTATCTATTTCCCCAGCCCTGAATCTGGGCAGGCCTTGTGACTTGCCTAGATCTCAATAGGCCATGAAACCTCCCCTAGATAGAAGTGTTCCAGTGGTGAAAGCATTTGGAGACAACTATGTAAGAAAGCCAGTCAAGCTTACCGTTGGATACAAAGCCAAATTGAGAATTAGCACAATTGCTACATATGCTAGGGAGGCCATCTGAGACCTTCTGACCAGCTGAATGATGCAGCATGAATAAGATCAGCTGAAACCAACCAAAAAGCTGCACAGAATATGAGAAATAATAAATGATTGTTATATTATACATAACTTTTGCAGTGACTTTTTTTTTTTTAAGATTTTATTTATTTATTTGACAGAGAAAGACACAGCGAGAGAGGGAACACAAGCAGGGGGAGTGGGAGAGGGAGAAGCAGACTCCCTGCCGAGCAGGGAGCCCGATGCGGGACTCGATGCAGGGACTCCAGGATCATGACCTGAGCCGAAGGCAGTCGCTTAACCAACTGAGCCACCCAGGCGCCCATAACTTTTGCAGTGACTTGTAATGCAGTAGTAGATACTTCATACAATTAGTAATAAGGGAAATGCAACTAAAAACACACCAAATACAGAATGATTAAAATTTAAAGAAAGATGGAACATATATAACAAATGTTGGGCTGGCAAGAGTGTAAATAATTTAATCACTTTGGAAATGCTTTTGGCAGTATCTACTAAAGCTATTTATATGTGTACATTGTGACCATCCATTCCATTTTTAGATATACACCTATCAGAAATGATACATATGTTCACAAATATATATGTATTATAATAATATTAATACCAACACTCTTCATAATTGTCAATAATTGGAAGCTATCCATCAATGATAGAATAAATAACTTTGATGTATTACACAATAGAGTACAGTAATAATAAAGAAAGAGCTATAGGTACATAAAAAAGAATGGATGAATCATTCTAATGTTAAAGAAGCCAGTCACCAGAGAGTACATACTTCATGCTACTATTCATCAGAAGTAGAAAAACAAAATGATGTATGCTGTTAGAGGTCAGAATAGTGGTTAATACCTTCGGGTAGTGTGAATAGGAAATGAGCATTTTGTTGTTTCTAGATATGGTCACTTTCTTAAATCGTAGACAACCTAATAAAGTGTATGGTTTTAATTGACATTTTCATAATGACTATTTCAGTATTCTTTCAGTATTCTTCATGTATGAACTTGCTATAAGTCTCTTTAGGTCTACAAAGCTCATGCCCATTTTTTAGTGGGTTATTTGATTTTGTATTATTGATACTTAAAATTTCATTAAATATTCTGGGTATAAGTTCTTTAACAGATAAAATCTCTTTATTAGGTATTATCTCCCAATCATTCCCCTGATAGTGTCTTTCAAAGGGAAGTTATTAAGCTAGAATGCCACCTGTTTTCAGAAATAAGGCTTTGTTTTACTAGAACAAAACCACACTCATGTTACATATTATCTGTAGCTGTTTTGGTGCTACAATGATAGAGTTAAGGAGTTGCAATAGAGACCATATGACAAAAATATTTACTATCTGGCCTGTTAGAAATAAAGTTTGCAACTCCCTGACAAAATATACAGTACATTGTTGATATTGCTTTAAGTCTGTTATCTCTTAGAGCAATTGAAAATTAAAAAGTTGATTTATTGTCATTTATCAAATTTTGAAATATTTTTTATTATGTTGTAAACATCCAAGATTTTTTATTAATATATCCCTTTTGTTTGAAGAACTTTTTAACACTGTTTGTAAATTAGGTCTGCTCACAGAGCATTAATTTGTTTTTGTTTATCTGAGAGTCTTTAATTTTCATTCACTTTTGAGGATGATTTCTACTGTCACTGATATCAGAGTTGACATATTTTTTCAGCCATTGAAAAATATAATCATTTTGTTCTTACTTGCATTGTTTCTGAGATAAAAGCTACTTTACTTCTTATCCTTCATGTTCTGTAGGTAATATATCATTTTCCTCTGGTTGAAGATTTTGATTTTGTCTTTGGTTTCAGCAATGTGAATATAATATGTATGGGTGTGTGTATGTGTGTGTGCATGTGTACAGACTGTTTTGGTATGCATTCTGATTGATGTTTTCAGAGGTACTTTGACCTATGGAAAATCATTTGACTTATTATTATTCTTTCTTCTTTACTAACATTAATATTTAATGCAATTTTTTCTTATATCTTCATTTGTACCTCATCCCACATATTTTGATATGTGATATTTCTAATATTCAGTTTTTATTAAAATTCCATTATTACTAATTATTTGAATTGTAAGTTTTAAAAAGTGATAGTTTTAAAATTTAAAAATGAATGAATGTCTTAATTATTTTTATTATCAAATTCTAAATTAATACTGTATGGGATATATAATATCAATTATTTAAAATTTGTTATAAAATTTCAAAATGTGCAGTGGGAAATAAATGTTATTATATTTCTGATGTAAAGGGCATAATTTCTTAAACTAAATCCAGAAGTACCATCTCTACAAAATTTTGTTAATTTTGGATATATAAAAATTAATATTTCTGTTTACCACACTAAAATAAAAAGACAAAATGTGATCTCAGTGACTATATTTACAACCCATAAGAGAGGGAATAATGTAAGAAAAACACACTAACACACCCACCACACACACACACATTTTTCTAAAAATCAATTAACAAAGACAAACAACCCAATAGAAATATGGACAAACTCAAACCACTAATTTTACAAACATTTGATTACAACACATTAGAGTTCTGATGATACCAAATGTTGCAGTATATGTCTGTCAGTACTTTTCCTTATAAATCACTGGTTGGAATGTTAATCAGCACAACCAACTTTTTTGTTTGTTTCAAGTTTTTATTTAAATTCTAATTAACATATAGTGTAATATTAGTTTCAAGGATAGAATTTAGTGATTCAATACTTACATATAATACCCAGTGCTCATGACAAGTGCCCTCCTTAATATCCACTACCCATTTAACCCATCCCCTGCCCACCTCCCCTCCAGAAACCTTCAGTTTGTTCTCATAGGTAAGAGTCTCTTTTACATTTTGCCTCTTTTTTCCCCACTATCTTCATCTGTTTTGTTTCTTAAATTCCACATATGAGTGAAATCATATGGTATTTGCCTTTACCTGACTGACTTATTTTGCTTAGCATAATAAACTCTAGCTCCATCCTTGTTGTTGCAAATGGCAAGATTTCATTCTCCTTTAATGCTGCGTAATATTCCATTGTGTGTGTGTGTGTGTGTGTGTGTGTGTGTGTGTGTGTGTGTGTATCTCACCATTTTATCCATTCATCAGTCAATGGACAATTTGGGCTCTTTCCATAATTTGGCTATTGTTGATAATGCTGCTATCATCAGGGTCTATGTGTCCCTTAGAATCAGTATTTTTGTATCCTTTGGGTAAATACTAGTTAGCACAATTGCTGGATTGTAGTAGTTCCATTTTTAACTTTTTGAGGAACCTCCATACTGTTTTCCACAGTGGTTGCACCAGTTTGCATTCCCACCAGCAGTGTAAGAGGGTTCCCCTTTCTTCACATCCTCACCAGCATCTGTTGTTTCCTGTGTTGTTCATTTAGCCATTCTCACAGGTGTGAGGTAATATATCATTGTAGTTTTGATTTGTATTTCCCTGATGATGAGTGATGTTAGGCATCTTTTCATATGTCTGTTAGCCATCTGGATGTCTTCTTGGGAAAAATGTCTGTTCATGTCTTCTGCCCATTCCTTAACTGAATTATTTGGGTTTTTTTGGGTGTTGAGTTTGATAAGTTCTTTATAGATTTTGCACACTAACCCTTTTCAGATATGACCTTTGTAAAAATCTCCCATTTCAAAGGTTGCCTTCTAGTTTTGTGGATTGTTTCCTTCACTGTGCAGAAACTTTTTATCTTGATGAGGTCCCAAGAGTTGATTTTTGCTTTTGTTTCCTTTGTCTCAGGAGACATGTCTAGTAAGAAGTTGCTATAGCCGAGTTCAAAGAGGTTGCTGGCTGTGTTCTCTTCTAAGATTTTTATGGTTTCAGATCTCACATTTAGGGTATTTCATCCATTTTGAATGTATATTTGTGTTATGATGTAAGTAAGTGGTCCAGTTTCATTCTTTGCATGTTGCTGTCCAGTTTTCCCAACACCATTTGTTGAAGAGACTGTTTTTCTTCCCCCATTGGATATTCTTTCCTGCTTTGTTGAAGACTAGTTGACCATATAGTTGTGGGTCCATTTCTGGGTTTTCTATTCTGTTCCATTGATCTATGTGTCTGTTTTTGTGCCAGTACCATATTGTCTTGATCACTAAAGCTTTGTGATATAGCATGAAGTCTGGAATTGTGATGCTTCCAGCTTTGTTTTTCTTTTTCAAGGTTGCTTTGGCTATTTAGGTACTTTTCTGGTTTCATAAAAATTTCAGGATTGTCTGTTCTAGCTCTGTGAAAAATGCTGGTGGTATTTTGATAGGGATTGCAATAAATGTGTCGATTGCTTTTAGTATAGATATTTTAACAATATTCCTTCTTCCAATGAATGAGCATGGAATGTTTTTCCATTTCCTTGTGCCATCCTCAATTACTTTCATATGTGTTCTATAGTGTTCAGAATACAGATCTTTTACCTCTTTGGTTAGGTTTATGTGTAGGTATCTTATGGTTTGGTGCAATGGTAAATGTGACTGATTCCTTGATTTCTCTTTCTGCTGCTTCATTATTGGTGTATAGAAAAGCAACAGAATTCTGTATATTAATTTTGTATCTTGCAACTTTGCTAAATTCATGTATTAGTTCCAGCAATTTTTTGGTGGAGTTTTTTGAGTTTTCTACATGGAGTATCATCATGTCGTCTGCAAATAGTGAATGTTTGACTTCTTCCATGCTGACTTGGATAACTTTTATTTTGTTTTCTGATTGCTGAGGCTAGGACTTTGATACTATGTTAAATAACAATGGTGAGAGTGGACATCCCTGTCTTGTTCCTGGCCATAGGGGAAAAGCTCCCAGTTTTTCCCCATTAGGATGATATTAGCTGTGGGTCTTTTGTATATGGCCTTTATGATGTTGAGTTGTGTTCCTCTATCCCTACTTTGTTGAGGGTTTTTATCAAGAATGAATGCTGTATTTTGTCAAATGCTTTTTCTGCATCTATTGAGATGATCATATGGTTATCTTCTCTTTTCTTATTCATTTTTTTGCAGATTTTTTATTAACATATAATGTATTATTTTTTTAATGGGTACAGGTCTGTGATTCATCAGTCTTACACAATTCACAGCACTTACCATACCACATACCCTCCCCAATGTCCATCACCCAGCCACCCCTTATCTTTTCTTTTATTAATGTAGTGTATCATGTTGATTGTTTTGTAAATATTGAACCACTTCTGCAGCCCAGGAGTAAATCCCACTTGATTTTGGTGAATGATTCTTTTAATGTACTTTTGGATTCAATTTGCTAAAATTTTTTGAGAATTTTTGCATCCATGTTCATCAGGGATATTGGCCTGTAATTCTTTTTAGTGGGGTCTTTGTTTTGGAATTAAGGTAATGCTGGCCTTGTAGAATGAGTTGGAAAGTTTTCCTTCCATTTCTATTTTTTGGACAGTTTGAGAAGAATAGGTATTAGCTCTTCTTTAAGTGTTTGGTAGAATTCCCCTGGAAAGCCATCTGGCCCTGGACTTCTGTTTGTTGGGAGATTTTTGATTACTGATTCGATTTCTTTCTTAGTTATGTGTCTGTTCAGGTTTTCTATTTCTTCCTGTTTCAGTTTTGGTAGTTTATATGTTTCTAGGAATTTATCCATTTCTTCCAGATTACCCAATTTGTTGGCATATAATTTTTCATAATATTCTCTTGTAATTGTTTGTATTTCTGTGGTGTTGGTTTTGTTCTCTCCTCTTTCATTCATGATTTTACTTATTTGGGTCCTTTCTCTTTTCTTTTTGATAAGTCTGGCTAGGGGGTTTATTCTTTGAAAGAACCAGCTCTTCATTTCATTTATTTGTTCTACTGTTTTTGTTTGTTTGTTTGTATATCATTTATTTCTGCTCTAATCTAGATTATTTCCCTTCTGCTGACTTTAGGCTTTATTTGCTGTTCCTTTTCTAGCTCCTTTAGGAGACATCTTACTTTAGTAAGATGTCCTTTAACCTCTGTGTATTTGTGGTCTTTCCAAAGTTTTTCTTGTGGTTGACTTCAAGTTTCATAGCATTATGATCTGAAAATATGTATGGTATAATGTCCATCTTTTTGTACTAGTTGAGGCCTGATTTGTGACCCAGCAGGTGATCTGTTCTGGACAATGTTCCATGTGCACTCAAAAAGAATGTTTATTCTATTGCTTTAGGATGAAATGTCCTGAATATATCTATTAAGTCCATCTGGTCCAGTGTGTCATTCAAAGCCATTGTTTCCTTGTGGATTTTATGTTTAGATGATCTGTCCATTGCAGTGAGTGGGGTGTTAAAGTCCCCTACTATTACTGTATTATTATCAATGACTTTCTTTATGTTTGTTATTAATTGGTGTATATATTTAAGTGCTCCCAAATTGGGGGCATATTTTTTTTTAAGATTTATTTATTTATTTGAGAGAGAGAGAGTGAGAGAGCATTAAACTCTGTTTTAACAAAGAGAGAACAGGTTTTAAGCTCAAACCCTTGACAGGCAGGAATATCTAAGGAGAACTTAATAACAATGTTTCCCACTATGTATTTTTAGATTTAGTTTTTATATATGGTAAGTGATACTGGTTTTCTTTTTACCATAATAATATTGTTGCCTTTTCAACAAAAAATATTACAAAAAATAGTAAGTGGATGTAAAGAAAATAAATTCAAGCCAAGATAATATGAATTTTGAACAACTGTGGAAGTACTAGGCATATAACTGGTATTTGGGAACAAAGAAATTGAGCATATATTTAAAGCAGATTCCATACCAAAACATAGATGGTACTACAGGTATCAGATTCAAAGAAAATAATAGAGTGCTTTACTAACCACAATGGTAGGAAAACAAAGCATTTTTAATTAGGAAATTTAGGTAAAATATTCATCAATTTTGCCTAAATATTTAGATCAGTAATATATATTTAGATAGTGTTTCTACCTGTAAGTCATATTTATTCTCTTATAAAGATACATCCATTTCACATTATCATTTTATTTTTTAGCATATGTGCTGCCAAAGCAAGGTACCACATTATCATTTTCTTAACTATATGCCTTAATACTAATTTTTATTAACTAAATTGGTAATTTATTTTACAATAATTTTGTTGTGGGCTTTATAACTAGAGATATACCAATTGTTCAGTATTAATAAAACAAACTGAATTTCAGACTTACAATAGTTGCAATTTTCTTGATACAACTCTTTAATTTGACAAGGGGATCAGGAGTCCAATACCACAAACCACATGGATCACTATCTTTCCCATTAGTGAAATTCAGACTTTTACTCTTTAGAGTAGACTCCTGCTGTATATGGATGGTAGCCTGAATTAAAGGCTCATCTGCTACAGCTGGGATTTATGTAACATGAGTTATATATTAATATTAAAATTCAATCTTTGGAAAACTCCAAACAAGTTAAATTTGTATGTCCAATGACAAAAGGTTCTGGCATAGATTAATAGTAGCAGAATTTAGAGAATCACCTATGAGTCTTACTTGCAATCATCAGTTTGAATTGAAAGCCAACACTGCTGGTGGAGAGTTTAGGAACAAGAGTAAATTAATGCATTATATAGACTCATCCTGTTGTTTCTCTTCCTTTTTCTCACCATTTTGATTTTTAGAGGGCCCTGCATGATTAGAGATATAAAAGATGGTGAGGAAGAGAATTTATTACACTGTGATAATTACATATAAGTCCTATTCATCATCCTTATAGAATCCATTAAGATCACAGATATTTATATTCCATGAATATATTTGAGCAGCATACATATTTATTTATTAAATTTTTGTTTAGAGATTCAAATACAAGATATATCAAATACAGCATGTATCAACCACATTATTTCATTAAGCAACAATAGTGGAAAAATCATCCCAAACTGGTATATATATATATCTTTAAATCTGATCAAAATAAATATATTATACTTGTAATTCAGGCAGACCAGTCAGTAGTCAGTACAGTTCTATGTGATACCAGTGCAATCTCCTCTTGTTTCAATCTTTCTCATTAAACTCCAGTTACTTGAGTGTCCTGTCATTCCTTGAACACGGTATACCATTTCTCATCTCACAACATTCATATTTTTTATTTTATAACTGAAACAAAAAGTTCCTCAAATCTTTGTCTGGATCATTCTGATCTAAAGTAGTCCTCACTTTTATTGTCTCATATAACATTAGGACATCAGGTTTATTTTTGTTTTCTTTAATAACAACTAATTATTGTTTTTTAGTTATGTGTTTTATTTTATTTTATTTTATTTTTATCCTCAACCATAATATGTGGTTCAGGAGGGCAGGAACTTGCCTGTTATGTTCTCTCTTCTGTAACCATGTCAGAAAAAGAACAGCACAGAATATCTTCTCCTTTATATTTGTTGAATGAATAACTATGTTATCATAACATTTGATAGTGTTTATATTTCTGATCACATTACATTTCACAAGCTCTCATCTGATTTTCAGAAAAGTTAATCTAACTTGCTATAATATTGAATTTTGTATCAGTCTATGAACCTTTGAAAATTTTTCATATTTACCATTCTACTCTTATTCTCTCTTCTCTATTACATTTTTAACATTGTTTCTTGGGTCAAAAATTACTATTTCTCAAATCCTGGGTATTTTTAGAAACTGGCTTTATTTATGTTTTTAAGTGATAATAAATAGGTTATTCCTTGTCCCTAAAATTGTCTGACATATTATTTTAACATTTTAAGCCAAATAATAGTGTATTCATAAATTAAACTTAAAACTTTTAAATATCTTATCCTGTGTTTAAATGTAGTAATAATACAGAGTGACATAGTTTTGCACCATGTCTAATTATTATTTACCATGCTTTTAAAGTGCTTTTTCTTCTGCTAATTAGCTTTTAACCATTAGAAATGATGTTTCATAAGCTACTGTTCTCTTTTTGAAGAATTGAGTGATTGAGCTTGAAATTAGAAAGATGTGGGTTCTTATCATGATGTGCAATATGAAGGGTTTTAAAAATCCATTTTAGGCCAGGCTTCTGGCATAACAAAAGCATGTGATATTTTGTCATATTTTTACTCATAAATTAAATCTAACTAAAGACATGCTTTATATATAAAACCAATATACTGAAAAATACCCAAGATATGTGCTATTTATACAAATGATTACATATTAAAGTCTTGAAAGCTTAAATATTACAAGAGTTTCAGTATGATTCATTAAGGCATTGAGCACCTTGTTTGGAATATTTTTGAAAAACAATTAGATTGTCCTGTCAGGATTATAATATTAGTAAAATACTGCCTTTAATGAAGAATCAGTTTAGCAAAAAGTATTAACTTTAGGAGTAGAATGACTCCCTGTATAATCACTAGAAAAGCCTAGTAAGAATAGTTACTATACTGAGTTACTATTTTGATAAATTTATTCTTTGTATGATAAGCTTCAATAGAAATAAGCTCTAAATAATTTTCATTCAAGTATAGCTTATTTTAACTCAAGACAGTACTGAATATTATTTTCTTATTTCACATATGTGCCAAGGAGTCAATAACAAAGAGGTAGCTGGGAAATCACAAGGTACTTGGAGATTAAACAACACACTACTAAATAACACATGAGTCAAACAAAAAGTCTCATGAGAAATTAATAAATAAAAATAAAATAAAACAAAAATACAACTTATAAAATTTGTGGGATGTAATATAAGAAGTACTTATAGGAAATTTTGTACCACTGGCTGCATATATTAGAAAAGAAGGTATCAAAATTTAAAAAAAAAAATAGTCCAAGCTTCCAGGTTTGTCAAATAGAGAAAAGAAAAAAGAAAAGAAAAATCGAATCAAGCAGAAGAAAATTAATGATATAAATTAGAGCAGAAATCAATGAAACTGAAAATGGGAAAACCATAGAGAAAAATCAACAATATCAAAATCTAGTTCTTTGGAAATATCAACATTATTGATAAATTTCTAGACAGGCTAACAAAGAAAAAAGGGGAGAAGGCATAAATTACTGATATCAGAAATGAAAGAGGGATTATCACTAGTGATCTTTAGGACATTAAAAGGGTTATAAAGGAATATTATGAAAACTCTATACTCACAAAATTGATAACTTAGATGAAATAGGCCAATTCCTTGAAAGACATAGTCTAGCAAAACTCACACAAGTGAAAATAGATAATCAGAATAAAACTATATCTATTTTATAAATTAAATAAATAATCAACAGTTTTCCAAAACAGATAACACCAGATCCAGATGGATCCACCAATAAATTTACTAAATATTTAAGGAAGAAATGATACCAATTCTCTACAATCACTTCCGGATAATAAAAGCAGAGGAAACAGTACTTACCTCATTCCATGGTATCTAAGACCAAAACAAGGAAACATATTACAAGAAAAAAAAAGTACAGACTGATATCTTTCAAACATAAATCCTCAATAAAATATTAACAAGAAGAATCCAACACTGCATAAAAATAATTATGCACCATGTTCAAGTGAGATTTATTCTAAGTATATAGGGCTGAATCAATATTCAAAAATCAATAAATATAATACATTAAATCAACAGGGTAATGGAGAGAAGTCATATAATCATATCATTAGATACAAAGAAAGCATTTTATAAAACCCAATACCTATTCATAATAATAAAAATAACTAAACAAGTTAGAAATAGGGGGAACATCCACAACTTGATACAGAACATCTATAAAAACCTACACCTACCATCATACTTAATGGTGAGAAACTTAAAGCTTTCCCCTAAGAATGGGAACAAGGCCAGGATGTCCCTTTCACAACCTATTGAACATCATATCAGAAGTTTAGGTAATGTAATAAAAAAATAAATGTAAATAAAAAATATACTGATTAAGAAAGAAGAAATAAAGCTATATTTGTTTGCAGATAGCATGCTTATGTGGAAAATTCCAAAGAATCAAAATAATTTTTGGAACTAATCAGTGAGTTGAGTAAGACTGAAGGACACAAGGTTAGCATACAAAAGTTCATTGCTTTCTTATACACCAGCAATGAACAACTGGAATTTTAAAGTAATACCATATATATGAAAACCCCCCAAATGAAATACTTAGGTATAAATCTGACAAGGTATATGCTAAAGCTGTATGAGGAAAACTAGAAACCTCTGATCAAAGAAGTCAAGGAAGAGCTAAAATAATGGAGGGATATTTCTTATTGGTGGATAGTGAATAGAGACACAACAAGCAAAGATGCCAGTTCTCCCCAACTTGTTATATAGATTCAATACAATCCCAATCAAAATCCCAGAAAGTTACTTTCTGGTTATTGAATAACTGATTTTGAAGATTACATGGAAAGTCAAAGACTTAGCATAGCCGAAACAAAATTGAAAAAGAACAAAGCTGTAGAACTGACACTACTGAAATTTGAGACTTGCTATAGTAATCAAGACAGTCAGGTATTGGCAAAAGAATAGAAAAATAAATCACTGCAACAGACACAGAGTCCCCAGAAATAGACCCACACAATATAGTCAACTGACTTTGACAAAAGAGCAAAGGCATTTCTATGGAGAAAAAATACTCTTCTCAACAAATGATAATAGAATACCTGGATAGCCACCTGTAAAAAAAAAGAATCTAGATACAGACTTTACATTTTTTATAAAATTAAATCAATTTTAATGTACTATTTTAGCATATCTAAATGGAAAATACAAAACTATAAAATTCATAGAAGATAACATAGGAGAAAATCTAGGTGACCTCAGTTTGGTGATGACTTTTTTTTTTTTTTTGCCAAAATAGACTTTACTTTTGGAACAATTTTAAGTTCACAGTAAAATGGGTATAAAGGACAGAGAGTTCCCATATATTCCCTGGTCCCATACATGTCTCCACTACTATCAACATCCTGTGTCAGACTGGTACATTTATTACAATCAGTGAACCTGCCCTGACAAATCATTATCAAAGTCCATGGTTTCCATTAGTGTTCACTCTTGATGTTGATATGATGTTCTATGTATTTAGACAAATGTGTAGTAACATGTTTCATTGCCCTAAAAATCCCCTGTACTCTGTCTATACATCTCTCCTTCTACCTTAACCCCTTGCAACCACTGATCTTTTTGTTGTGCCTATAGTCCTGCTTTTTCCAGAATACTATAGAGTTGGAATCATACAGTATGTAGCCTTTTAAGATTGACTTCTTTCACTTAGTAATACATATTTAAGGTTCCTCCATGTCTTTTCATGACTTGTCAGCTCATTTCATTTTAGCACTGAGTAACATTCTATTTTATGGATATACTACAGTTTATTTATATGCTTACTTACTGATGGCTATCTTGTTTTTTTTCCCCACATTTTTGCAATTATAAATAAGGCTGATATAAATACTTGTGTGCAGGTTTTTGGAAGGCAGCTATGCTCACAACTATGCCACCAACACTGTGTGCAGGTGTTTGGCTAAACAAAAGTTTTCTGCTTATCTGGGTAAATATCAAGGAGTAAGATAGCAATACCAATAGTAAGAAAATGTTTAATTTTGTAAGAAACTGCCAAACTGTCTTCCAAAGTGACTGCACTATTTTGGATTCCCACAATCAATTAATGAGAATTCTTTTTGCTCCACATCTTCACCAGTGTTTGCTACTGTCCTTATTTTGGATTTTTACCGGTCTAATAGGTGTGTAATGGTATCTCATTGCTGTTTGAATTTGCAATTTCCTAATGACGGTGATGATTTCTTTAGATACAACAAAAGCATGATCCATGAAAGAAAAAACTGGTAAGTAGGACCTCATTAAAGTTCAAAACTTCTGCTCTGTGAAAGTCACTGTTAAGAGAATAAAAAATATCACAGACTAGAAGAAATGTTTGCAAAATACATATCTAATAAAAGATTTGTATCCAAAATATACAAAGAACTCTTAAAACTCAATAATAATGTAAAAAGTTAACAAGAGATTTGACCAATCACCTTACCAAAGAAAATATATACGTGATAAATACACATAGGAAAGATGCTCAATATTACATATATAGGGCTAATATCTGAAAATACCAAATGCTGGCAAAGATGTGGAGCAATAGGAACTCTCACTCTGCTGGTGGAATGCAAAATGCAACAGCCACTTTGGAAGATGTTTGCCAGTTTCTTATACAGCCAAACATAGTCTTATTATATCATCCAGCAGTCATGCTCCTAGGTGTTTACTCAAATGATCTGAAAACCATGTCCACACAAAATAGGTAGGTGATTGTTCATACCACATTAATGAAAAAAAAATTTATGTTATAGGCTTGAGGCAGAATTCGTTTATATCCAGGAAAACTTGGTTTTTACTATTAAGGCCTTCGATTGATTGAATGAGGCCCAAAGATATTATGGAGGATTATTTTACTGTAAGTCAAATGATTGTACATATTAATCACATCCACAGAATATGTTCACAGTAACATCTAGACTAATGTTTGACCAAAGAACTAGGCATCATAGACTAAAAATTGTTGCATAAAATTAACTATCACAACAGGTGAGGAATGTACAGGAATTCCCTGTAATATCTGGAATTTTTCTATAAGTCTAAATCATTCCAGAATGTAAGATTTTTTTTAAGAATAAACATAACGTGTATTTCCATATAACAAAAGCAACATTAGAACAGCTTAATATTGATTATCTGAATAATAAAAATTAACACATGAAATAATTGCTTTGGGTATTTTTTGAGGTAATTTAATTCATTTTTTAGACATCTCTCTCTGATACCAAGTTATAACTTTCTTGTTGTTAGAAGAATGTACTTTTAAAAATATATTCTTGTATTTTTAATCTTTTCACAAAACTGCTTGCAATTCTTTAAAGGTATATCTAATAATTAGTTAATTTGAAATTGTGGGCATGACGTGGGGCTCGATCCCAGGACCCTGGGATGCTTAACCATCTGAGCCACCCAGGCGCCCCCATACTATCAAGTTTTAACTCTAAAGAAGACTATTACATGCAAACTTTGTAAGTTCCTTTTACTTCCATTTCTTGAGATAGAAATATCTGTGGAGAATATGATATAGAGTTTCTGTTTCCATGGCTTTAATTTCACTTTCCAAAGACTGCTGTCATATTTTCTCCTTCACTTCTGACTGTCTTTCACTTTAGTTCCCTACCCTTCACCACCCACCAAAAAAGTAAGGAATAAAAGGAGATTAAATGCAGCAAAAAATATTGTTACTTTATTTTTCTAATCCTCAAACTATACTTAAAAAAATCTATTACTCATTTCATATCCTTGTTTCCTTTCCTCACCTCCAATGGACTCCAACCAGATCAAGTACGAAAAGGGAAGCTAACTGAATGCCCTATGTTTGGACACTGCAAAGTTGCTATCTCAAATACTAAGAATGGTGCACAGAGATTTGTTTTTCCAGTTTACAATTAACATTTTCCAAAGACTTTGGAAAAAATAATAAAAATATGAATTAAATGTGTCATCTCCAAATTAGAATAGGTAGTGAATTCTAGCAGTAGTCCTTTTCTTTTTTTTTTTTTTTACTTTCAAATGAAATAATAAAATCTTCACATAGACTAAGTTGATTATATTTTAGTCTTGGTCTATTGCTCTGCATTAAGCAGACCAATCTTTATACACGCTGTATTGTTTTAAATAGAATAAAATTTTAAAATCACTATAATGTTAATTTCATAATTAATTATGAGATTGAAATATTCCTAATAGTCATATAAGTCAATTTGTTGGAGAGGTATTTTTTTTTCAGAGATTTAAGCAGATTTTTTTAGCATTTTTATCCCTAAAATTGAAGTGAATTGAATGAGTCTTAGAATAATTACCAGATATTTCAGAATATACAAAGCGCAATCACATTTTATGTTTTAAGAGCAAGTGCAATGCGAAGAGACAACTGAAACCAGAAGATGGGAGAAACCTCATAAATGAATATAAAGGTTGTAGTTTACATCTTCATAATAACATTTACTGTTTTGTTATATGCTACTAATTACTGGAAACTTCATTAAATATATATAATGTGAAAGATACTACTAACTACTGAAATTAATTTATTCTAGAATAAAAATGTATTTTTAAACAAATACCTATGACTAATTTTAGTAAGGAAAAGGCATTTATATTCACCCCCTTAGGGAAGATGACAGGAAAGCAACTACAGAGGGGTATATATGGAAATTTATGCAAATCTATTGACTATATGAAGAGCATGCTATTAATCTTAGGCAATGAAAAGACAGGTAAAAGTTACAATTCTCAATGATTTGTGCATTGGGAACTGTACACCTCCCTGATTACATTAATTGAGGACTAGATGAGGTAGCAATTTTGCAGATGTCACTCTGAATGCTGCACAGATATGCATAGCTGTCAGCATCAGGTATGCCACTATTGTGTTTAATTTCTATATTATATGGATGTGAGAGTTTCAGTCATGAGGTACTAGTGTGAGGTGGACAAACAATAAAATCTACTCTTGTCCTAAAAAAATTATAAACTGGTTCTAAAACACCTAGACGAAGCCCATAAAAAAACAATTCTACATCTGCAACATGGGATTACAGCAAAGTAAGAATTTTCCAGATTAGAAAAGCAAGAGATTAAATCCCATATTTAAAAACCAATTTTATGCTAAAGCAGGTGGTTGGTATTTTAAAGTCGTATCATACTTATACTTGAGATAATTCATTACTGATAAGAAAAATTGGTAATATGTTAGCATGGAACATTTATAACCACAGAGAATTTTGTAAGAAACTTTAATTTAAAAACTAGTAGTATGGATCATCTCCTTTCAAGGGCTTGAAATCATTCAATGACAAAATTTCTTTTGTGCTCCTGTTATTCCCTGTTATGTCTTAAAAGGTCAGTAGGAGAAAAGTTATTTTTTAAAGTTACAATTTGGATATTTTTTTAAACTTTAGATTAGATATAATTTATGAGTGGCTATTTAAATACTGATTTTCAATGGTCATAACAAAATGGACATTGAAATGCCAGCATTT
Source organism: Neomonachus schauinslandi (assembly GCF_002201575.2). Taxonomy (NCBI): domain Eukaryota; kingdom Metazoa; phylum Chordata; class Mammalia; order Carnivora; family Phocidae; genus Neomonachus; species Neomonachus schauinslandi. The sequence continues at coordinate 145,325,284 of NC_058405.1, forward strand.
TGTTACAAGAAATATAATTAAATAATAAAATTTGGCAACACAGCTATGAAACTTTGATTCTGATATAAAATCTGTATTATTTGAACTTATGCCTTTTATCAAGTTTTAAGGATAATAAGAAAATTCTATGTAATAAAAATGAGTATCAAGTAACTTACTTTCTTTTTTTTTTTTAAGATTTTATTTATTTATTTGAGACAGAGAGAATGAGAGACAGAGAGCATGAGAGGGAGGAGGGTCAGAGGGAGAAGCAGACTCCCTGCCGAGCAGGGAGCCTGATGCGGGACTCGATCCCGGGACTCCAGGATCATGACCTGAGCCGAAGGCAGTCGCTTAACCAACTGAGCCACCCAGGCGCCCAGTAACTTAGTTTCTTGCAAGAAAAATATAGCATTTCTATTCACTTAATAAGTATATACTTTAAAATATTTTTTCAAAGATTACAGATTTCTATTGATCAATTTGTATCATCTTTTCCAACTTTTTATTGTCCAGGCTGTTGCACATTTGTAAGATATTTGTTGGTGGGGAGAGTGATGGCTAGTAATGTCATCAGTGGCTATGGATGAAAAGGAAATTCCCTGACCAATATTACCCACAAACCTCAAGTTTACTATTTTTTGTTTAAATCAGTAAATTTTTGTTAAATCACTGGTGCTAAGAAAGAATATATGTCTAACAGAATGCACAGTTCTGTACAAGTCCACTATGGGATTTGTGACCAGCATAATGGCAGAATGGATAGAGTATTTTGAAGGTCTTATAAAATTTTTCCAGACGATGATAACAAATACTTATTGATTCTCTACTCTTTAAACTTTAAAAAAGTGAAACAAAAGTATTACACATCATTGTTTTCTCTGATTCAGTCAGTCATGTTATTTGAATGTGATAGGTAGATGATTAGGATTGATGATAGATTAGATAGATAAATACATAAACTTTCAATCAATAAATATATTTTATAAGAATAAATGTATTTATGTAAGAGTTTATTGCAGGATAATAATGACAGGTCAAATATACTCTCATAATTTTTTAGGCAATATGACACTTTAGATCTTTTTACATTATTATGCATGTATATGGTTAACTTACATTATTGCAAATGTAAGATATCTTATAGATCTTAAGATATCTATCTTAAAAATTGGATTTTAATACTTACGGAGATTGGGCATTGGAGCACAATGTGTTATGTGTCTTAATTTAGTGTGTTATGAAGGGGAAATAGTTGCAATACAATTTTTTCCTAATTCAGACAGTTGACAAAGTTCTTTAGGAAACATTTTAAGGTGTTCTTAAAAGGTAGCACAATATTTAAAGCCATCAGCTCAAAAGAAATAAAAATTGTGAATTCATAAAGGCACAAAGGAAAATGATGAGTCATGGAGTGGTCCTATATCAAGATTCTCCTCTTTCCTTTTTTGTCTTTTTTTATTGTTTTTCTTTGTTTTATGGAAACTCCAATATTATCTAAAAAAAGATGATAAATCAGAGTTAAATATCCCAAAATACAGGGTTGAAAGGAAGTCCTGTCGGTGAAAAAGGAATATCTGGTGGTTTATAAAATCTGAACTAAGTATTCCAGCATTTTTCTATAAAGTTGAAAGCAAAAAATTAAAAAGAAAATAAACCTCTCTTAACGTTAGGATCACATAGATAGGCTGTCAGGAGATCTTACAAATGGAAATTTATTGTTTTGTTAAATTATCACAACTCAGATTCTTGTCATTCTAGCTTGTACACTCACAGGCCTGGCATTGTAAGACCGGTCAGATGGATTCACATAACTAAAATTCATGAGATCGATTAATTAATAGACATGTTAATTTATTCATTTTCTATTATAAATATAACAAATCTATCAGAATATTCTTCTCCTTATAGTCATTGCAATCACTTCCTATACCTAGATTAGATGAGAAGCCAATCCCTATTCCTAAAGTTTTATGTGGGCATGGCATAAAAATAAAACAAGCTAAGTAGATCAATGTATGTTTCACAGTATACACATAAATGTACTCCTCCTTGGTTTAGAATATTGGACCAGCATACTTTGAAGACTATTGGCCAAGATCTCATTTCACCTGGTCAGGGCTTGGGTGGATACTGTTAAAGTTTCTGTGGGTAAGAATACTTTTGAAGTTATCTTTTATATCTGATTGGAACACTGTTTCCACAGTTGTGTAAATATATTCAATCAGGCTATCATCAAATCCAGTAAGCTGTGCCTTTACGGTGGCTTTTCCTGGTCTCCTTACTCATAACTTTTGGAAAGTTCTCATTGCAAGATTCAAGTACTGACAATATTCATATTTCCTATTTGAAAAATATACATAAAGTTTCCTGAAGTTAGAAGTCTAATTTTCCTCAATCTAAGTATGTGAAAGCAAAGGTAATAGGCATATTGGAACATTTAATGCAGAATTTCTCCATCAAATATAAATTTTCTGGCTGAAAAATTCTTGATAACTATTTATAAAATTGAATGTTAATTAAGTCTGTACTCAATTCCATTATTTTGGAGGTAGAGAAACTGGAATTTAATAAGACAGTTTTATCTATTTGCAGTCCATCACTACTACTTATCTTTTGGTTAGTGTCCTCTACTATATGTTCATAAGTAATGTGTATCATCACAGGATCCTTTGTTAAAATAATATTGGATGTAAACTAACATAATCCACACACTATAAATATAGTATACATATAGTCAAAGGATTCTGATATTTACCTCAGCAAATAATCCAAGGCAATTTAATTTATACCCCTGAAGAATATTTCTGCTATTCTCTAGCAGTTATTTTCTGCTTCAGGATCTTTTTTTAAATCCCCAATCCCCCACAACAGGAGTCTCTTCTTTCTCACCCACTTTTTTCACTGTCATTCATCACCATAAAATTAGAATCACCAACAAGCAAAGATTCTATTCCCTGAAATCCCCTTCTCCAATCTGTTCATTCCTGTGATATAAAGTTAACCAAGAGGCAGTTGGTTCTCAAGAGTTACTGAAAATTATAAATATTTAAAACTACTCTGTCAAATTGCTTTGCGTAATTAGAATAATCCCCCTACTTTTTTTTTTTTTGGTTGTTCTCCCAGAATTGAAAATCCTAGTTCTACCAGGTAAATATTTACTTCTGGCGAAAAAGGATGTGTGTTTCTAAATCCAAATAGTTCTATAAAAATATCACAAAATAAATTTTGTTTGCAAAGAAAACTTTTGACTTAGAAGACATATCTCAAAGTAGACATGACTGTACGGTAAAGCTCTCAATTTTGGATATTGCTTTCCAAAATTGTACAAAGATCATTTAAAAAAATTAGAATAATTTCTGGTATACTAAAATTTACATCTATGATACTAAATGATTTTATACTCTTTTGCCACAATATTTATGAAAATAATAGTTCTAATTTGATGTTAAAAGTGAAACTGCTAATTTAACATTTAAGACAATAAACCCAGACTAATGCTGCTAAGTTTTAAGACATATAAAGTAGGTACTGAAATCCATTCACTCATCATTTGTTATGAAAAGCAGAGTAATGTTTTGGTGTCAAAATACAGAGAAAACTGACACTGCGGTTTATAGAAAAAAATTAACAAGACCAAAGAAAGCTATACAAAATGGACAGTCAGTAGGTTTTTATTCAGCATTAATTTTATATCTCATTGTGAATTAAATTCTATGATTTTAAAAAGATAAAACATGTACTTAAAAAAGTATTTAATCTAGTATTAAGTCAAGCTTGCCAATTTTTTAAGTTGAGGAATAACTGATATTTTATTATTATAATATATTAAAATTGTATTGTGTTAGTAGTAGGTGTACAGCATAGTGATTTGATTTTATACATTATGAAATGGTCATGACAATAAATCTAATTACCATCTGTCACCAAAGTTGTTAAAATATTATTGACAATATTCCCTATGCTGTATCTTACATTCCTTTGTCTTTTTTATTTTATAACTGGAAGATTGCACTTCTTTTTTTTTTTTAAAGATTTTATTTATTTATTTGAGAGAGAGAGAGAGAGAGCACATGAGAGAGGGAGGGTCAGAGGGAGAAGCAGACTCCCTGCCGAGCAGGGAGCCCGATGCGGGACTAGATCCAGGGACTCCAGGATCATGACCTGAGCCGAAGGCAGTTGCTTAACCAACTGAGCCACCCAGGCGCCCCAGAAAGATCGCACTTCTTAATACCCTTCACTTATTTTGTCCATCCTCCTACCCCTTTCTCCTCTGGTAACCATTAGTTTGTTCTCTGTATCTATGAGTCTGTTTCTGTTTTGTTTTGTTTGTTCATTTGTTTTGTTTGTGAAATATATTTCACATATAAGTGAAAGCATATGGTATTTGTCGCTGATTTATTTCGCTTGGCATAATACCACCTAGGTCCATCCATGTGACGGCAAATGGCCAGATTTCATTCTCTTTTATGGCTAAGTAATATTCCATTTCTTTATCCATTCATCTATCTATGGACATATATTTTTTTAAAAGGTTTTATTTTATTTATTTATTTGAGAGAGAGACAGCACAAGAGGGGGTAGGGTCAGAGGGAGATGATCCCGATGTGGGACTCAGTCCCCAGACTCTGGGATCATGACCTGAGCCAAAGGCAGTTGCTTAACAAACTGAGCCACCCAGGTGCCCTATCTATGGACATTTAGATTGCTTCCACATCTTTGCCATTGCAAATAATGCTGCAGTGAATACAGGGGTATATATTCTTTTTGAATTAGTGTTTTTGTTTTCTTCAGATAAATATCTTTAAGTGGAATGAATCAGTGGATTGTATGATAGTTCAATTTTTAATTTTTTGAGGAATCTCCATACTGTTTTCCATATTGGCTGCACCAATTTACATTCCCACAACAGTACATGAGGGTTCCTTTTTCTCCACATCCTCAACAACACTTGTCATTTCTTGTCTTTTTGATAATAGCCATTCTGACAGTTGTGAGGTGGTATCTCATTGTGTGTCTTGACTTTCATTTCCATGATGCTGAACATCTTTTCATGTCTTGTGACCATCTGTATATCTTCTTTGAAATAGTGTCTATTCAGGTCCTCTGCCCATTTTTCAAATTGTATTTTGGGTATTGAGTAGTATGAATTCTTTATATATTTTGGATGTTAACCCTTTATCAGACACATCATTTACAAATATTTTCTCCCATTCAGTAGTTGGCCTTTTCATTTTGTTAATGGTTTCCTTCACAGTGCAAAAGCTTTTTAATTTGATACAGTCCCATTTTTTAATTTTGCCTTTTTTGTCCTTGCCTAAAGAGACAGATCCAAACAAATATTGCTAAGACTGATGTCAAAGAGCTTACTGCCTATCTTTTCTTCCAGGAATTTTATCGTTTCAGGTCTTATTTAGGTCTTTGATCTATTTTGAGTTTATTTTTTATATGTGATCCAATTTTACTCTTTTGCATGTAGCTGTCCAATTTTCCCAACACCATTTATTGACAAGACTGTCTTTTATCCATTGCATATTCTAACCTCCATTGTTATAAATTAATTGAGTACGTAAGTGTAGGTTTATTTCTTTGCTCTCTATTCTGTTCCACTGACCTATTTCTGTTATTGGGTGAATACCATACTATTTTGATTACTGTAGCTTTATAGTATAGTTTGATATCTGGGAGCATGATACCTCCAGCTTTGTCCTTCTTTTTCTAGATCTCTCTGACTGTCCAGGGTATTTTGTGGATCTATACAAATTTTAGGATTTTTTTGTTCTAGTTCTGTGAAAAATACTATTTGTATTTTTCTTTTCTAATTGAAGTATAGTTGACATACAATGTTATATTAGTTTCAGGTGTATGACATAGTGATTCAACTCTTCTATATTAAGCTATGCTCACCATAAGTGTAGTTACCATCTGCTACCATACAATCTTACTGCAATATTATTGAGTATATTTCCCCAGGCTGTACTTCTCATGCTGGTGATGCCACTGGTATACTGATAAAGACTGCATTGAATCTGAGGATTGCTTTGGATAGTATGGATATTTTTTTAAAGATTTTATTTATTTATTAGAGAGAGAGAGAGCAAGCAAGCAGAAGCAGGGGGAGTGGCAGAGGGAGAGGGAGAAGCAGACTCCCTGCAGAGCAGAGAGCTTGATGCAGGGCTTTATCCCAGGACCCTGGGATCATGACCTAAGCGGAAGGCAGATGCTTAATAGATTGAGCCGCCCAGGTGCCTCTGGATAGTATGGACATATTTAGGATATATTGGAAGTTCAAAATAGCAAAAATATAAAAACTGTGTGCCATCTAGTTCTATTTGCTAGAATTTTTTAATCAACACATTGATAGAAAAATTGATAGCAATTTTTAAAATGCTAAGTATTTATCATCAAGTTCCTTTTGTAAGTTCTTAAATGATTATTTCATTCTTTATTCCCTTAACAGCATAATTTTATATCTTTTATATTTTGTACATATGGATGGGCAGAGGAATAGCACTCCAACTTATCATCCATAAGAGATCATGTATTCTTTATGTAATAGTTTTCCCCCAGATTAGACCTCCAAATGTACTTCATCTAGTCTTCCAGTAACTCCCATGGACTCCACTATAGGGTCAACATCAAGTCTCTGCATATCGTTTTGAAATGGTGAATACAGATGATCGTTATCAATAGAACCAATGCAAAGTGTCATATTTTCATAGCTGTTATGCAGACAGAATAAGACATTTAGAATATCAAATAACTTAGATTTCTATTATCTTGAGAGTTCTAAGAAGCAAGAGTCATAAGTTTATTTAAAGTTTAAGGTTATATACACGTCAATAAAAAAAAACATGAAAGAGATTTGGAAAGGGGCATGGAAGATGATTGGTTCATTCTTTTATGTTGATTTTGAGAAATTCTGGGGACTCCAAATGTGGCGGTCTAACTACTAACCCACTGGATATACAGATCTGGTTTTATCAATTTGGAGGTGAGAACTTCATAAGTGGCAAACAAAAGAGTTGGATTAAGTTAAATAAAATATCTATTTAGAATGAAAATAACACAATACCAACAAGATGGGGTAAAAACCAACATATTTAAATGATTGGAAGAGGATAATTATGACAAGTGAGAGTCAATAAGAGAGAAAAGTAAAAGAGAAGAAAGTTCAAGAAAAAAATGACTAATAATAACAAATACCAAAGAGAGGTAATATGAGAAGCAAAATGAAAATTTACTTTCAATTCATTCTTTGTTGTGGTTGACTGTTCAGAGTAGTTTTGGTCAAACTGTGAGGGTAGAAACTGAACAGCAATGAGATGAGGGATAAATGGGAAAGAGATGACTAACTGGATTAGTAGGCATAGACCTTCCTTACTTTCAAGGAGCCTAGCTGTTAAGAATGGCAGAAATGATAGGACAATGGCTAGTAAATAACTTGAGGTTAAGAACTTTAAAAAAGTAACCAAGAAAATGTTAATATGCATAAAATTTATAAAGGAAAATTTGAAGTTAAAAAAATAGCATAATTGAGTGATGGAGTCAAAGTCACTGTGAAGATAGTAAGAGTAGGGACAACTTATCAGTGTCCTAGGAAAAAAGGAAACAATGGTATTTTAGGGAATGGAGGATTGGATTAAGACATTTCTTCCTTTATATTTTCTAACACTCAGTGCCTCAGAATGCAACCTTATTTGGAGATAGGGTCTTTGCAGAGGAAATCAAGTTAAAGTGAGATCATTAGAATAGTTATAATCCAGTGTGCCCGGTGTCTTTATAAAAAGGGTAAATCTGGACACAGAAACATACACATAGGGGGAAGATGTTGTGAGAGACACAGGAAGAAGATGGCTATCTGCAAGCCAAGGAGAGAGTCCTACAACAAAACCTGTCCTTAGTTCTCAAAAGGAACCAACACTTTGATTTTGGACTTCTGGCTTCCAGAACTGTGAGACAATAACGTTCTGCCATTTAAGCCACCTGAACTTTGTTGCAGCAGTCCCAGCAAACCATTACTGAGGGTTACATAAAGAAAAATAAATTAAAAGATCTGTTTAAATAATTTATGAAGATGGCCAATGCATTTTCTATCCTCCTACTCCCAATAGGCTAAAATTTGTTCCTATGTATATGGATAATTGCTCCAAATTTTTCATTTTATTTATTTTATGAATATGTAATATAATGAATGTGCTTTCACTTGAATTTATATGTCAGGAAAGCTTAATATGATGTACTCTGAACTAGATTGGAAAGATTCTGGGAAATAGTCCTGGCTCTACCACTCAATGTCTAAACAATAATAACAAACTAAAAATAAATAGAACTATTTTTTCTGACGAATTTGTTGGATATAATTATACCTGACTCTCCACTTCATCTGACTGCTACCACAATAATGCAAAAATGATATTATTTGTCAAACTCTGTAGATTACAAACTTGTAATAAATATTGATTAACATTTTAAAGAATTTGACAAATATAAAACTGAGAACAATATAACCTGGTATATTAAAAATATAGACTACTAGTGACATCTGCAATCAGGTAAAGTGCTATCTAAAAGGGGTAAGTTTTAAATGGCAAATTTTAGTTTTATTTTCATTAATTCCATTTAAATGGCTATAAATGGAAAATAAATGACCCTCAGTCATTTAAATTCTGTACACTCTTAAAGCAGGGAGCATCTGTCAGCGTAATAAACCCTTTAGCCTCCTGCTGGGCAAGCCCAGCTAGTAGACGTTTTAAAATTGACTGAGTTTGAGAAGAAGCGATTTTTCATACAAAAGCTGGCAGTTAAGGAGGAAAATGTTTTTATCCTAATTGGATTGGATTTGGCCACTGGGATCTTTTCTATTCACCACAATAAATTTAGATACCTTTTGTAAATTTATACCACTCAGAATTTTCCTAGTTACCTGATAAGTTGTCCAACTCAGCTGCCGATGCTGAGTCAGCTCTTCACTTTCTAATAGTTTCCTGCACTCCTTCCCTTGTGGATTTCTGAAGAATATAAGGAGGGATCTGGGTTTATTTAGCAGCTGATTGTCTCCTGCTAATGGCTGACTAATGGGCACCCCTTGAAGATACTATTTGCTTTGCTTCTCTATTAACTCATCCTGCTTATTTGAAGGTGTGGTTCATTGCTTGAAGCTGTCAGAAAAATAACACATACTCTCAAAGAGTTACAATTAACAGCCATTATAATGTTATGCCAATTGCTTATTCTTAATTTTACTTTTTTTTTTTTTTAAGATTTTATTTATTTGCGAGACAGAGAATGAGAGACAGAGAGCATGAGAGGGAGGAGGGTCAGAGGGAGAAGCAGACTCCCTGCCAAGCAGGGAGCCCAATATGGGACTCGATCCCGGAACTCCAGGATCATGACCTGAGCCGAAGGCAGTCGCTTAACCAACTGAGCCACCCAGGCGCCCCTAATTTTACATTTTTTAAAGCAACTGGAATAATGTGTTTCAAACACTGTGCTTCAGCAAACAAACATTATTGTCTGATTAAATTAGTACTAGTACATAAACTGGTACTCATTTTTTAAGCTGGCAATGAAAATGATGATACTTGTATATATACTTGGTTTTATAGTTATTATTACTTGATTTCCCCTTAAAATGGAAACATATTTATGCACACACACAATCACATACACAAATGCATGATTATTTCTTAGTTTAATTTTCTAATTAAAATAATTAGTGTAGAATACATTTGAGTGCATTTAATGTTGATTTCTCATTTGTTGCTGATTATATTTTAAATTTTCAATTTCTTATATATCCTCAAAATAATGCTAGGTTATCTGAAGAATCCATACTCTAATAACTAATATATTTCCATATGATTTTGAATGGTATTTTTCTATTAATTTGGATTGAAAACCAGCACTTGAATCAGGCAAAAAAATGCTGTATATACCAAAAAGAGGATTAAAAAATTGGAAGTCAGATCTCTAGAATGGGGCTAAATAAAAGGCAATTACACTAGTTCTGTTATCCAGAAATGTTTTCCCCATCTTCACACAGCCCCTGAAACTGTATATACAGAATTCTAGAGAAGGAGGGAGAGGAAACTTTCAGAATTCTCCAAAGAGTAGGTTACCGCCAAAACAAAACAATAAAGACAAAAACAAGAAAAAACTACTAAAAAAATTGGAGAGACTGACACAAAGGGAAATATCAGTATATCATTCTTGAGTTAGATATCAGCCTTCTTAGGAAGCAAAATTACTGACAGCCACGTGCCTATCTGATGAAGGAAATGGAGAGAAGGGAGAGAAGGCAGGGTGAGAGAAAGGCCTCCATGGATCTGAGTCCATCGCCAGCATCTGCTTTGGCAAGACTACGTATTTCCTGTGAATCAAGTAGGCAGAGTGGCTAGTAGCAAGGGATCAGCAACCTTGCTGATACTGCAGATGGCTATATAATTTGTTGTCCTGCATGGGACAGTTTTGAGAACAAAATGTGTCACTACTAATAATTATTCAGACAAAAGGCATAAGCTGGGAGAGAACTAAGCAAACTACTATGTATGGTTCCCTGACTGCCAGCTCACCTGACCAGTGTTCATAATTGCACATTTTATATCTTCTGCTTTCTCTTGGCCAAAGTTTTAGTCAGGCCTCTGTCCTCCCTATAGGCTCCTGAACTCTGCTTACCCTGATGCTATTTCTGTCATACCTGTTTGTCATTTTCCCTTATTTGCTCAACTTCCCCTTACTTACTGCTTACTGTTTCCTCTTAAAAGAAATACCTTTTCTCTTTTATTTTGAGATACTTCCTATATCCAAAGGATTCTCCCTGTTGCAATAGTCTTTCCAGTTAAACTCTTTTTATCTAAATCTAGATTTGTTTTCATTTGACATACCCAACAATTGCCTCCAGAAAAGCTGCTTCCCTTTATAATGGAATGCAGCCGCTTTAGGGCACCCAGAAGAACACACTTCCTTGCTCTCCTAGGGAACACCAGCAGAGGGATGGTAGCATAAATGGTTGGGTGTTCACATGTAAAACCAAGCTAAGTGAAAAATACCTTTGCCCCTTTAACGAAGTTGGTCCAGGCCTTACCTCCAGACTTGCTGGAAGGAGAGGAGGAGGAATAAAAGACCAGTCCACACTTCCCAACTCTACAACACTAGCCTCTATTTGGGGAGATGGTGAGGGAAATGAGGGTAAAATAAGAGGAAATAAGGGCTACAATAAATAAGAAAATGAACTTTTAAATTGAACTAAATTGAATTGGACCTCATAAATATTTAAAATGACAACAGAGCTATGGATCTGCCCAAGATACTTCTAAGAGATTTGAAATGGAAATTCAACATAGTATGGTTGAATGTAGTATTTAGAAATTATTAAAATTATTTTTTGTTTATACTCCACTAAGTTAAGACTCTTTGGTAGTTATATTTACTTGCTATCTTAATTAGAATTCTTCCAGCACGGAAGCAGAAGAATACCTGACTCACAGTGGCTTAGATAAGAATGACATTTAGTTACCTGATATAAGAAGTCTGCAGGAAGATAGTTGCAAGGTTGGATCAGATGCTCAATGTTATTACCAAGGACAGAGTTCTTTCCTTCTTTTTGCTTTGCCATCCATAGTCTGGTGTCCATATCTTTACTCGTGGTCTTAGTAGGGCTACAAAACCTACAAATAATGCCCTTACATAACAACATACAAAGAAATAAAAGAGAAAGGACAGCCTAATTGGTGGGAGTGTACTTTTTAGGTATTTTTATATTTTTATCTGGGAGAAAACTTTTTACCAGAAGTCCCCCTACCTGATTCAGTTTTTGCTTCTCATTGTCCCAAATCTCATGACTAATGAAGAAGCAATTTCTAGCTTCTGACTTTGGAGGCAGTCTTTGCCAGCTTAGAAAGGCAAGAGGTAGTACTGTTCAGTACTAATAAACTAATAACTAATAAGCTAATAGTGTTTGTCTTACAAACTTTTCAATTTTGCCAAAATCAATCTAATCTATTCAAGAATAAAGTGAGACACAGTGGCATCAATTTTTAGGAGATTCATGTGAAACAAATTGGGTATATCTACACTTACTGATTTAAATAAAGATATTATTTTTTCTGAATGAAGTATCTTTAATGATGACTGGTTATACTTTTCTTTATAATCTTGGTCTACTTGCAGTAGACATTACTACTGCCCATCTACCTAAAATTTCTTCAATGATAGTAATTACATCATTCAGTCACTCAAGCTAAAAATCATCATGGACTCTTCTTATATTGCCTTTACAGGCAATCAGGTGTTTCTGCAAAATTTATTCCAACTACTTCTATAATATCTGTGCCTTCTCCACATAGCACTTTTTTTTTTATCTTGATTTGGGATCTTATGTTCTTTTACCAGAATTATTGCAAAAAGTGTTCACAATATGCTTTAGTCTTAGGTCAGACGTCTTCCATTCTACCTTTCTTGCAATCCCAATTTTGTTTTATCTCAAATCAAATATAAGTCATTCACTCTTAACCCCCAAATTTTGAAGTCTCTTAATTGACCATCATATAAAAACCCAACCTCCTTGTCATGGCAACCCCTTAATGCCAACGCCAGCAATTTCAGTTCTTGACTCACTTTATGCTACTTACTATCTTATTAAGTTTGCTGTGCCTTTAATCATTTGCCTAATATTGTTTTTTCACTTGAAATGAATGCATTTCACTATTCTCTCCACTCATTTGATTTCTTCTACAAGTTTGTCTAAGCTTTAGACTGGATTAACGGACACTTACATATTTCTATCATTACATTTACTGCATTTTATTGTAAATATGTTAATGAACTTTTAGTTCCTATACAGATGATAGCCTATTAGAGTGGTCATCCTTCTTTTATTCAATAAAGGGTCAACATAGAGCTTAATACTTTCCCATGAATGAATGAATAATGAAAATTTTCTAGACCTATCTTCACATTCACAGCTAGTTGTAATGTAGATAATTCATTTAATCAAACTAATTTGCAATCAATAGCTACAAATGGTTTAATAATTAATCATATATTTTTCTTTGCTTCCTTCTCCCCTTTTTAATAATATAAGAAAGCTGGGCGCCTGGGTGGCTCAGTTGGTTAAGCGACTGCCTTCGGCTCAGGTCATGATCCTGGAGTCCCGGGATCGAGTCCCATATCGGGCTCCTTGCTCAGCAGGGGGTCTGCTTCTCCCTCTGACCCTCCCCCCTCGCATGTGCTCTCTCTCTCATTCTCTCTCTCAAATAAATAAATAAAATCTTTAAAAAATAATAATAATAATATAAGAAAGCTTCTGTGATGTCACACTCTAATGCCATTGTCTGTTTTTTCAAAGTCACCTTCTTTGAATCAGTTTCCTCTACTCTGACCTTTAATATTGAATTGTTCTGGAGCTTGCACTCCCTTGGGACTTTCTTATCCATCAAACACTGGCCCTACATAACCACAACCCATCCAGTGCCCATACATCGTTATGAGCCATACGTGTGTATGTGTAAGTCATTCACCGATATTTAAGCCTTGTCCAGAATCCTACTTTAAACTCCAAATTTTTTTCCTATTGATATCTTCAGTTTGATTTCTAATAAACATTGAATTTAACACATGCAAAATATTGTTGGTTCTCACACACTAGAAAATGTTCTTCACTCAGTGGGGTCCCCACTTAGGACCCCACCTAAGAAAAAAAGCACCAATCACATTGACTCAAATAAATTATTTTTAGCCTTGATTCTTCTATTTTCCTCATATTCCATATTCATTAAATCACTACATTATGTTAATTCTACCTCAACAGTCTATTTTAATCTATTCACTTTAATTTGTTTTATCTCAACTCTATCATGCTAAACTTGTTACTTTATCTCTTTTCAGAACTAATACAATAGCTCATCTCCTTGATTCCAATTTTGCTTCTACTTTTCAAATCCATTCTATATACAATAGTAGGATGATCTCTTTTTTTTAGTATATGTGCTGCTGAAGCGAGCACTAGGATGATCTCTTTTAAACTATAAATCAAATCACAAAATTCCATCACCTAGAACCTTTTAATAGCTTCCTAATGCACATTTAGTAACACTTAATCTCTTTATCATAGCTTTTATACCCTACATTATTGTTTCTACTGCCTACATATTTGACCTCTTCTCCTGATACCTTGTTCTCATACACTAAGCATCTTGGCTTTCTTTGGGTTCCTCAAACTAGCCAAGTCAGCTCCTTCCTCAGGACCTCTGTTTGGAATTCTTTATCCAGCTAAAATATCAAAAATCAAGGGTCTCCCTTGATTATCATGACTTACCTCTCTCAAGCTATTTTCACATTACAGGTTTTTTGCTTTCATCTTTCTTTTCTGTCTGGAAAAGCCTTTTTAAATATTATTATTTCTAATTCTTCCTACTTTTATGTAAGTTCCCTGCCAATTAGAATGGCATATTCACCACTGAATGACCAGTGTCTAGGAATGCCTTTTCCACATTAAATAGGTAACATTTTATAGTAGAATAACCACTGAAAATGGAATTAAGTACATAAAAATCCTGAGTATATCTACCCTCTAATATTTAGTCTGTGAGTGATGTTATGAAACCAGAGAAGGAGACAAACCATAGGAGACTTCTTAAGCATAGGAAAGAAACTGAGGCTTGCTGTAGGGGATGTGGGGGGGGGGTGGGGATGACTGGGTGGTGGGCATGAAGGAGGGCACGTGATGGAATGAGCACTGGGTGTTGTATGCAACTGATAAATCACTGAACTCTATCTCTAAAACTAATAATACACTATATTGTTAATTAATTGAACTTAAAATTTGAAAAAAGGAAACCACCCAAAAATGCACTTGCTGTTTTTCCAGAGTAATGAACATATTTGTAAACTAGTAGCAAAATTCTTGTTTACCTGAAATGATTGCTGTGAAAATCTAATGAAGTATGTATGAAAGAAAGTAACTTACAGATTTTAAAGTAATGTACAAATGCAAGTTATTTGCAGTTATTTTCTATTTGGATATATCTACTGAAGCTACAAAGTCCCAAAACAGATCTCCACCATTCACATAACAAATTTACCCCAAAGATACAAATGTAGTGATCCGAATGCACCCCGTGTTCATAGCAGCAATGCCCACAATAGCCAAACTGTGGAAGAAGCCAAGATGCCCTTCAAAAGATGAATGGATAAAGAAGATGTGGTACATATATACAATGGAATCTTAGTCATCAGAAAGGATGAATACTCACCATTTGCATCGACATGGATGGAACTGGAGGGAATTATGCTAAGTGAAATAAGTCAACCAGAGAAAGACAATTATCATATGGTTTCACTCATACGTGCAACATAAGGAATAGTGCAGAGGACCACAGGGGAAGGGAGGGAAAATTGAATGGGAAGAAATCAGAGAGGGAGACAAACCATGAGAGACTCTGGACTCCGGGAAAAAAACTGAGGGTTACAGAAGGGAGGAGGATGGGGGGATGGGGTAACTGGGTGATGGGTATTAAGGAAGGCATGTGTTGTGATGAGCATGGTGTGTTATATGCGACTAGTGAATAACTGAGCACCACATCAAAAACTAATGATGTACTATATGCTGGCTAACTGAACATAATAATAACAGAAGAATTTAATCTTTTCTAAACAAATTGAACTGAGAAGCTTGGTCACCCAGACTTTAAATGACAATTTTCCAGAAGTTGTAGAATAGTAAACGATGCATGTTCTGCATTTTAAGACTGATTTCTAATAATCCATTCTTTTGTAATGAAGGAGAATATTATTATCTGACCAGGAGGATTATTTAAATGAATATACTTTAAAAAGCAGTGTCTTTAAAGGTTGGCAGCCATTCATACAGTTACACACAGGTAGGTGTTCATACAATTATTTTATGGGCTGAGAAAAAGTAGCAAGATATTAGAAATCAATGGCCATTGAAAATAACTAGAAAATAAAAATAAGGTGATTTTAAAATTAGAATATAAATCAATGTGAACATGAGTCAATTGACAGAAATTGAATTTTTAGAATTCATCTGTTCCAGAAAGTGTGCTACAGTTGTGGATATTTGGCTAATGATCTAGAGTACTGAAAGAAATGTCGTAGCCAAATTCAGGGTAGAAAATTTTAGTTCTGCCCACAAAACTTATGCTGTGTGTGTATGCGTGCGCGTGCTTACTTAATCAGTTGTGAGCAAAGGGAATGACGATTTCACAAGAGGATAAAAGGAAAGAGGAGGTATAGATATAACAGCTCCTTCACTCATCAAATAAAGGTTTATTTTTAAATCATATATTTTGTTTGGTATTTAGCCATTCCGAGAGTTAATCATTCAAAAACTATTAACCAAGGACCTTCTGTACTGAGAGTTATAAGAGTAAACGGGTAGAAATAATCTCTGCCCTCTCTGATTTTATAATCCGTTGGAAGGGAGGGTGAGGATACAAAAAATAATGAAACAAATATGATAAATCATGATAGGTACTACGATAGGAAAGTTTAAGGTGTAGAAGAATACTATAAGTGAAGCACTTAACTGGGACCTGATATGGGAAAAAAGACTATGTTTTCATCAAAGAAAAGAGCATCAGCAGAGTTTTTAGAACCTATTAGGTTAGGAGGATATGGAGTGAAGACAGTGAAGGTTAAGTGGTGAGAGATGAGGCCATGCAGTAGGCAGTGACCATGGTTAGGGATTTGGACTTTATCTTAAGGCCACAGGAATGATAGAAGAATTTTAAACAGGAGAATGCCATAACTGGATTTTTGTTTATGAAACAAAATGTTGGTAATAGCATAGAGAATGACCTGAAGGCTGGGAACACTGAATCAATGGTTTGCTGTTGCTTGGGGTGTGTGGGGGGGGCGGGGAGAAGGGGTGTTAGCAGTAATCTAATCTGAGCAAAGAATAATCACTATTTGGGGTAGAGTTTAGAAGTTGTTGGAGATAAGTGAGGGATCAAATAGGTATTTATGAGGTAAGCTTTGGAGAATGGTTGGATATTAAGTGTGAAGGAGAGATCAGAGGTAAACCCCAAGATCACTGTAAACACAAGAAAAAAATTCAGATTTCAGGGAAAAGGGGATACATTCAGTTTCAACATCATTAATTTGCATGATATTCTGAGAGTGATTTTCGTGGGAAAATTTTTTTAAGAATCATTTAAAACTATTTGTATCTGGTGGGATACAATCAGTCTCAGAAGTTCACGGAAACCCACCACAGTGTGCTAGGTTCTGAACTCTACTGAAATTGTCTAAAGTGGTCAACAGGCTACGAGCCAATTTACTAACAGAGAAAATAAAAAATTCCTATGTATAGTCTGGTCAGAGATAATAGAGTGTTAATTTGCTGAAATTATTCCAAGAAACAAAGCTGAACAAATATTTTTCTAATACAGAATATGAAGAGGAAACAAGGGCAGTTTTGAACAGTCTGTTGTTATGTTTTGAGAGTAGCTTAGTCAAATAGGAATCAAAACAAGGGGTTAGGAAGCTTCTGCTCTAGTTCCAGCTCTATCCTTCATTAGCGGAGTGACTTTGGACAAGTTATTTATCTCCTCTTTTATTTTCTTTATTTCTTTAGCTAGTTTCTAGGCTAAGTCCTTAGACATAAAAAAGATAAATATATAGCTACCAATATAGATATTTAGAAAACAATAGAAATATTTACCAGAGTCTCTAGAAGAAATGATAGGAAACAGGAATAATTTCATAAAAATCTCCCCCACCCTGGCCCTCTAGGTACCATTTCCAAGTCTGGGTACATACTTCTCAAGTCCCTTTCCCTTTCTTATAAACTGCCTCTCCATTCTATAAAGTACATAGTTTTAGACAATTCAATCTCTAATCACCTAACCTTCTCTTCTGTGAAATCACTGTTGTCTTTTATAATGTAAATCCTTCTTAGTTTATTTAATTATTTTATTTACCCTTTTTGATTTCCCTGATCTATATAAAAAGCCCCATAAAGGTTGAGGTAGAAACCACAACAACAACACTCCTGAATTCTCATATGATATATAATCTATTTCTGCACTGGAGTGTAGGGGTACTGTGGGAATGAGGAGGTTAGGAAGGAAACAGGGGCTGGTGGTCATGATTGGGTAGGGATGGACAGTGGCAAAAATGAACTTTAAGGATACCTACAAGTCTTCCACTTCCTACGACTATGCTAAAGAATATGTATTTATGGAGAGTATTAATTGAATTCCATAGTCTTTCTGTCCAAGCATAGAAAATTGATTTTACACACCAACATTTTCTTTATCTCAATTGTAGGTTCATTTTGTTCAGTGTGTCAGATTTATTTAAAGACTCTTGATTTCTTCCAATTATCAAGGTATTTAATGGATATTTTGTGGCTGCTCAACATATTAAATCTAAGGGATTTTTAAAAAATCTGACAGTAGCAAAAGAGATATCAGTGTATATGCTGATGTTCAAAATAGTAAAAATCTAGTATAAGTAAAATAAAGCTAAACACCTATAATATTTGTGTGTGAGGGAGATTTGTATATGACTCATTGTTTAGTGTTTCTTTAGAGCACGCTGTCATATCAAAAGCTAAAAATACTCTAAGATGTGCCCCCCCAAAGGAGGATGTATCTAAGTTTAAAACAATGGGCTATAAATTTCAAACTATGGTTGACAATGAATAAACATTAAGCATTAAGCTTGAGTATAGTGATAGAATGTTCTTTTGTGACCAGATCTTAATATAAACTATGTATAATATACGGCAAGAGATGCATAAAATATGATTTTATATAAACTTTTTCATCTATGTCCTATTCTGGAGAATCTCCCAGCACAAATGACCTAAAGGACAGATAAACTAACTGTAGTCAAAGTCACTCTTGTAAATACTTATCAGTTAGTCTTTCCCTTAAAGTCATCCGAGGCTTATTGTCTTCACAGGCAGGGAAAATTCTGCCTGCTCATCTGTTTCATCTGCCTGCAGTACTAACCTCATACCAAAGCTGTTATTGCTGCATAAATTAATGAGTACAAGTTATTGTACAAAGTTCTCAAAACTATAATTGCACACACTGGGGAAAATTATCATGAAATATGTTTTATATTGGTTGCTTTTCAAACACAACCTGAATGTTGTTGAAAATATTTCTGAAAATAGCCAGATCTAATCTTAAGCTTTATTTACTGTGTTACTGTTTATTTTATCATTGGAACAAAATAGCTGTGCCTCATTACCATTAGAGGAATTGTGAATCAATTCTTGGTATATCTGTATTATAAATTTGTAGATAATACATAGGTAATATATAGATTAGATGATACATATATTAATAGATAAAATAAGACCTTCTACCTTTGCATTTTAACAATATAGGAATGAAAAGAATACATATATCATATGCATTATCATAATACATAACATCTTAGATAAATATGAGAGAATTCTAATTTCTAAAGCCCAGCAAGAGATTAAGATAAAAACTGAAATTAATCTGAAAAATTACAAAATGATGATAAACTCATTAGTATTTCAGAAGAAATTAAGAGCTACCCATAACTGTAGAACCAACTGTCTTTTCTTTTTTTCCAGCTTTACTGAGATATAATTGACACATAACACTTGTAAGTTTAAGGTGTACAATGTGTTCATTTGATACATTAATAAGTTACAAAATTATTAAAACATTTGAGCTCTCTCTTAGCAATATTCAAGTATATAATAGAGTATTTTTAGCTGTAATCGTCTTGTTAATCACCATGTACCAAATTTGTTAATCATAGTTGGAAGTTTGTACCCTTTGATCAATATCTCCCTGTTTCCCCCATCCACTCTCAAACTCCTAGTAACCACAACTATACTCTGTTTCTTTGAGTCTGGCTTTTTTAGATTCCACATGTAAGTGATACTGTATTTGTTTTTCTTTGTCTGACTTATTTCACTTAATATAATGCCCTCAAGGCAGAACCCACTGACTTTCATTCCACTATTCAAGATCATACAATAACTTTTCATTCAGTTCAAGTTAAAAGTGTTTCTCTCTCATTTACCATATCAAGGAAATTTATTTCTTTAAAAACCCTGTTTTCTCTTCTTCTTCCTTGGCCATGCAAGATATTCTTAAGTTTACAACTGGACAATTACATTATATTACAAGTAGTCTTTTGAGTATAGTTTGCTTCACTTTTAGTGCTGCCATCTCATGATTATTCAGTGAACATTGTCTTGTCTCTTTCTCATTCTCACTTCTCTTTCTGGAATTTTCATTAGTTAGAAGGTGGAGCTTTTCACTCTGTATTTGGTTTCCCTTACATTTTTCTATATTTCATTTGTCTTTTTGTGCTGTATTTTATTGTTTTTTTAACATCTACTTTCAGTTCACCAATTCTCAACTGAGTGTTCTATTAAATCCAGAATTAGTAATATCTATTGTTATGTTTTCCTATTGTGGACATTCTGTTCTATTCTATATTTTATATAGAATATTTTATATGTTATATAGAGATTATATTTAAATGGATTATATAGTTGTATATCTATTTAGCTATTTTTTCAGCATTTTGGTTAATTTATTATATCCTCATAATTCTTACTAACCAGATCATTTCTTTTATGTTTATTCTTTATTTTTTAAAAATATTGAATCCACTGTTATTTTCTGTATCTGAAAATTCTAACATATAAAATATTTGTAGAGGTATAGTTAAGAATGTTTTTGATGTTTCTTGTTCATATGCCTTATTTTCTTGTATTACATTTCTTTTTTTAAAAGGCTTTATTTTATTTATTTGAGTGAGAAAGAGAAACAGCATGAGAGGGGAGAGGGTCAGAGGGAGAAACAGGCTCCCCACTGAACCAGGAGCCCAATGTGGGACTCGATCACAACTGGGAGATCATGACCTGAGCCAAAGGCAGTCACTTAACCAACTGAGCCACCCAGGCGACCTCTTGTATTGCCTTTAATTGTATACCCTGAGATGCTCATTTTACTTGAAAAATTATTTGAAGAAGTTCTTGTAAGTCTATCATGATGTTTATCATGATATTTCTTCAGAATTCATTTTGTTTACTTTTGCCACAGACTTGAGGAATCTACCAGTCCTGTCAACTTTAAAACAAAATTCATAGATTGAGAATTTGGGGGCAGGAAGGTCCTGTAAGGGATTTGAACTTAACAATTCTGTGTTAAGGCTGGCTTCTTTTTTTATTTTTTTAAATTTTATTATGTTATGTTAATCACCTTACATCATTAGTTTTTGATGTAGTATTCCATGATTCATTGTTTGCATATAAGGCTGGCTTCTTATTAAAAAATTCCCATGAATGAGTTAATTTCTTCCTTCCTCTATTCAGTGATATGATAACTTTTGTTGCCTTCTTCTGGGTGGAAAAGTAGCTTTTTCTGTCTTCCATTTTTCTTGAGAGTGCTGGTTACTGTGTTTTCCATTTAATGAACTGGGGCACTTGTATTACTTTTCCAAATTGGCCCTAGGCTTGCCTGCAGTTTTCTTCTTTCTTCTTTATAGAAGTTCATGAAACTAAAGATCAATTGCAAAATAGTAAACAAATACCCCTACAGCAGAATAAATTTATATTTATCAGTTTATTTCTAATTAACTTCTTATTGTTTCTGATTTCATGTAGATTTTGGCCTTATAATTCCTTAAAATTGTGGTCCTTGGTGCTTTTAGAATAGTTGTTCCTCTTATATTCGAGGTTTAATCAATCAGTCAATTAATTTTAAAGAGATAATCAAGGTGTGTGGCTGGTCTTATAGCTAACAACTAAAGTCTACATCAATTTATTTAAAATAAAAATCTTAGTTAATTCTATGTAAAGGAATAGGTAAGAATTATACTTTTGGGTTGCAGAAAGCCAAATCATCCCCAACAGCATGCTTGATGCAGAAAATGAAACAATAATGCCTTAATAGTATTTGTGTATTTTTAGTTTTCTTAAGTTTGTGTCTTTATAATATCAAAATTCTTATTTTAGATATTAATAAATTTAACCCTATGATTATTTTGTTGTAATCTCTAAAGACAGCAAATCCCACTCTCTTTTTTTTCTCTTCACTTTTATACAATTTTAAATTATTTTCTTAATATATCAGATGAAGGGATAAGGAAGTCACCATAAGCAACATTTTTGTACCTTTTCCTTTTTTTAGGTAAGCAGCAATACCTAGGAAGAAATATATATTCCTTTATTTCTTCAGGGTCCCAAGGTTATTTTATTCTTTAAAATTTCCCCTTTTTAAATGTTTGAAATGGGAAAACAATTAAATGGTATTTATTTTATTAATAATAAATTAAAATAATTTTATTAACATGTAGTAATGAAAGTGTTGCCATTATAAAAATAGTAATACTGATAAGCACGTATAAAATAAAATAAATGTTTCAGTTTAATAGATAAATGAATTAACTTGATATATATATATAAGCTCTCATATTTTAATTTCTATAATAATGTAATCATGAATATAAAATATAAGTTGGATAATGCTGGAGGTGGTTCAACGGAATGTTTTCTTTAATTAGTAGTGTAGAATGCGTTGTAAAGACGTCATTACTTAAATTGTTTAATAATATTTGTGTGTTTTTAGTATTTTTTCTTGAAAACATAAACATCCTGACTTTTAAGTTTTGTGCTTTTATTTCATTATTATTTTTAAAGGATTTTTATTTTTAAGTTATCTCAATATTCAAGGTGGGGCTCAAACTCACAACCCCGAGATCATCAGCCACATGTTCCACCGACTGAGCCAGCCAGGAATCCCAAGTTTTGTGCTTTTAAATATCAAAATGCTTATTTTAGATCTTAATAAGTAACTCTATGTTTATTTTGACGCAATCTCTAAAGACAGCAGATCACTTCAGTGGTTTCAATAATGTCTGAAATTGACCCAGAAAGCTTACTCTGGGTTGCCTGGACAATTTCATTTGAACTCAGGTTTTCACATACACACATCCTCCAGGTGCTGGGTCCCTGATGTTTTTCAAACAACTATTATAAACAGTTGGTATCTAAACCCATATTGCCTGATACCCAAATAAGCTACTTCTCTCCCCTTTGGCTATATTATTCTCATGAATACCCTGTTTGAGTATCTGAGTACCTGAGTAAGAGAGTGAGGATGAGAGTGCAGAATCTGCCACTAGAACACATGTCATTTCAATTCATGCTCCAGCACACTCTGTGGGATGCTGGAAGGATTGAGTATTGCCTTTGCATAAGATATCAGTGCTCAGACCACTACTTTTACCTTGTGACTACTATTTACCTATTATGTATATTCATCATTTTTGTGTCACATTCTAGGTATGTGACCATATTACATCATAATTTATTAAAATAGTAAAAGAAAGATCAATTCAAGTACTATCAAGTACTTGTATCAGAGAGGGGCTAATTTTTTTCTCCCTAAACCTTGTCTCTCACATCTTTGATAACCTTTACATAATTATAGGCAACTATTTTATAAAAAATAAATTCTATCTAGGCAATACTTATTTTTTCCACAAAGATGCCAAGAATTCTATTTTGTTTTATTTTAATTTTGTTTTCTACTCATTGGCAAATTGCTTTGATATTGTATAGATACGGTTCAAGTTATCATTAGTGTGTCAAGTAATAAGTTCTGTGTTTTAGATGGTAAACATGATTGAAAATATTGAAAAGAAGTTTAAATTGCTCCAAAACATGAAACAATTCTCTATATTCTAATCCTTTTTCCTAAGAAATATACAGATACAGTCATTGCTATTTCCCAAACTGTTAACTATAAGCTACAGTTTTATTCACTGCAACAGCAACACATGCATTCCACTGTTTTAAAGAACTATTATTTATGAAGAATCGAAGCACTGCAGATAAAATAGAAAGCTAGAGAGAGGAAGTTTACTTAAAGATGTAATATATGTATAAAAGCTATAGAACAATTTCTTTTTCATTTGGCATTCTATTGTAGCCTATCCAACATTTTTTTAACAGTTGACAAAATTTTAAGGTGAATTACTAGTGGGTAAAAATCTGAGAGTACATATTAATTAGTCAGGCTTATACCATTTGTAGCTATTTGAGGTGTGCATTATCCCTCTGCCCTCACAGGAACCATTATTGCTTTAAGGGTTGGAGCCTACACAAGGCAGCCAAGAGTGTGACAGAGACAGCAGGGGCCCACTATGAAGCTGCTGAGTCCATCTGTCATAGCAAGGATTTTAGCATTTACTTTAAAATCAAATTTCCATTCCAAAATTTGATTTCTCCAACCACTAAGTCTTGCAACATTATATATTTTTACTCTGTTGCTATTTCTGGAGCAACTAGTCATGACTAGCTCTGCATTAAAATTTGAAGATATGTGTATGTATTAAATCTTCATTTTAAACTTCATTTTATTTAAAAAGATTGGGGAATATGATGTTTTAAGGAATTAAATAACTATATAATTGTCACACACATTCCCAAGTGATATTAATAATATATCTCTCCCCCCAAATTTACAAAATTTATACAGGCAGTTTTCAATGTTCAGAAAAAGTACCAGCTATGGATTTTACAATGCTTAAAATAATCTTAATAACAATAATACTGTTAATATGTAAATGCCAGTTAACAGCAATTTCAACTGATCAGGAAATAAAATTTAACTAATACTATTTCTGAACACACGTAAGTGTGTATAAAGCATGTGAACAGTGTATGTATGTACATATACACACATTAATATGCACTATACACACACATATATATATATGGTGCATATATATACACATATATTGTGCACTATATGTGTGTGTCTGTACATACATACACCTTAGTGGACTACAAATGTGGACTACAGCTTTATTTGTATACATGTTTGTCCCTATATACATACAGATTCATACATGTTCATATACACATAAACCTTTACATACATGCATATTTTTGCAACATGATATTATAAAATCTGTAGTGCTCACTATATGTCAGTCACTGTACTCTTAGCTAAATGCAAATGATTTCAACTGATGATTTTCCTATCTCATATATTCACTACCCTTTAACTCATTCCAAAAATAGGATATGGGATAAAGAACTTAAAGTGCTTGTTTGAATGAAATGGTAGTTGATACATGATTGAGAGCATCAAACAGGAAATGGAATTATATATTCAATCAATGCCTCTTAGTTGAAGATAGTTGTTTTTTAGAATTTTTTCCCACCTTATCACTCAACAATATATTATTTCTACTAAGGATGAAATGAAAAGTGATGCAATCATTTGATAGAATGTTCATTCTGACAGGTAAATAGTCTATGAAGAGAAAATTAATGTTGATTTCATCAAAGAAAAACTGTTTGTTGAAAATCAATCAGCTCTCATACACAGCTAAGAAAATAGTCACTGCTTTTCAAGCCATCAAATCCTTTCTGTAAATGTCTAAAACTACAAGATAATTAAAATGTCAACTAGCACTTTTATTAATCATTTTTGTGTATTTAAAAAGAAATAAATCACAGCATATTTTCACTTCTAGATTTACATACCTGTGTTCAAAATCAAAAGTGAGCAATTTCCCTCAGCTGCATCTCTAAATCCCCATACCCCTGCTCTTCCCTCACACCCACCAGACAAGTGCTTAATATTAACAAGAGGCCCTGTTGAATCAGCAAGAAACTGGGCAGAATCAGAATTTGCTTTATTTTATTAAAGCATAGAGAAAATTATCATTTTCAAACTATAATGGTCCTGATTCCAAACTTTAGCTTTTTTACATGATAGAACTATAAAATGCTGGCAGACCTGTGAAAAATTACCTATCTATTCATTAGCATATCTTTCTCCATGCAATCCAGTGTTCAGTCCATCTGACACATATTGCATACTGTATCTCAGGTACATAAATCTGACCTAGACATAGAAATCTGTTTTTAATTATTTTTTATTGCGGTATAACTAAGATAAAGTGAAATGCAATAGGGTTCTTTTCAATGAAGTCTGATAACTGATTAAACCTGTGTACCTACTACCCTTGTAGTTGCATAAAATCCTACACAAGACTGTCAGTGTGGTTCTATAGCAAATCCCCAATTGAGCAAAATTCCTGAAAATGTTTATAAAATATAAGCTGTAATTCATATTCTTTATAATTATTTTGTCTGATAGCATCAATTAATTCATGCTACATATATTTTTTGGAACTCCTATGTGCCAGATAAACATTAAAAAAAACAAAGCTGAATATGAAACAAATATCTTCTTGAAGATTTCAGTAAAGGTGGCAGATATGCCCACAATTTTGTCTTTTCTTTTGAGAGAGAGAGAGTGAAAGAGAGCAGGGGAGGAGTAGAGGGAGA
Organism: Neomonachus schauinslandi; assembly: GCF_002201575.2. Classification (NCBI taxonomy): domain Eukaryota; kingdom Metazoa; phylum Chordata; class Mammalia; order Carnivora; family Phocidae; genus Neomonachus; species Neomonachus schauinslandi. The sequence continues at coordinate 145,351,601 of NC_058405.1, forward strand.
GGGAGAGAGAGAATCCAAGCAGGTAGCCCCCACACGGGGCTCAGTATCATCACCCTGAGATCAGGACCTGAGCTGAAATCAAGAGTCAGATGCTTAACTGACTGAGCCTCCCAGGTGCTCCTATAATTGTCTTTTTTATTTGAGACGAAAGCACTTAGAAGGGAAACCTTAGGCATAATGGCTAGCCAGAGAAGTTGATGTTTCTATTCATTCTTAGGTTGATCAGAGTTTTGCTCAATGAAGTTTCTTGAAAGTCCCATGTTTTCATAGGTTTCCACAAATTTGCATGTAGTTTATTGTATCAACTCTTGTTTAATATTTTATATCTATTTTATGTTTCAAATCCACAGGCAAGAAGTTATGGTTTTTAAGTCTAGAGATGTCTATTTTGTCATCATTTTTTATATGTGAGCTGAAGTGGCATGCATCATTTCTGGTTTTGCCACTAAAAATATTTCACGAATGATTCTCCATGCTCTTTTCATTTCTATGAGTGTGATATAGACAAGAACAGTCACCCTGAAAGCCAGCTATAAATGATGGAAAGGAAAAATGTAAGGAGCTTGAAAACTCAAATGAGAGTTTTGAGAAATATGTTTTAATTCAGAACAACTATTTTAATCTTTTATCTAGGAAAGAATTTTTTATTATATTTCATCCATTATTTATTTATTATTTATTTATTTACTTGGAGCAAAAAGGTGTTTTTATTAAAGCACAGCAACAAGGATCCATGGGCAGAAAGAGCTGCACTGGGATTGTGAGGAGTGATTGATTATATCGTTTTAAGTAGGGACAGTAGAGACAAAGGAAATTTCCAAAAGGATTTTTTTTTATGTTCAGTTAGCCACCATATAGTACAACTGAAACCTTCGGTTTGTTTCCCAGAGTCTAGAGTCTCTCATGGTTTGTCTCCCTCTCTGATTTCTTTGTAAACTGTGAAAGGAGCTAAGATGTCCTTTAAAAGAATTTTTATATGTTAAAGAAGACACAGGATCCTGAAGGTCTGGCTATTGTCAAGATAAGGTTGTTTTTTACACTTCATCTAAAACTAATGATGTAATGTATGGGAATTAACATAAGAATAAAAAAAATAAAATAAATAAAAAAAAAAGATAAGGTTGTTTTTTGCCACTAGCAAAGCGTTAACATTGAAGCAGTTGAAGTTCCTTTAGGAATGTCAGACTCTGCCTGTATCAATTATTTATCAATGGGCTGCAAATTATAAGGATATTTAATTTTATCTACATTTCGTTTGCCTTTATTATCCTCATCATTTCCCCCAGAACAATTTGACCCTTAAATCTTGAAGGTTGCTGAGTGTGAAATGTCTTATCTTCTGTAACTTCTTGCTGAATAGGGGTGTAGAGATGTTATTACCTATGGGTCAACATTATACATTTTGGACTTTATAATTAATAAAAACTCTTAGTGAAAGGATAAATAATAAAGTGGTAGTTACTACAGAAAAAGTGATAAAATTGAGAGCAATAGAAGAGCTAAAAACAGAAAATTTTTATTGAATAAAGTGATATATGCCAGTGGAGTCTAGAATTATTCTCAAATCTGATTTGGGTGATAAGTATAGTATCAAGGGACAAAGCATACTAATAAGGACTCATATGGCCATTATTACTCCTGTAGGATTAAATGGTGAGTTAATTTTTTAACAAATAAGTTTAGATTATCTAGGTATGTGATTAGAAAAATTAATATGAAACTCAGGGCTAGAATATACATTTGGGGTCCATCAATATAATACAAATGTTTCTACAACCATAAGTCTGAGATAATCAAATAGTCTGTGGAGAAAGTTCTTAACTATTAAGCTTTACAAAAATAAAAAGTTCAATAGAAGAACAAAGTAAGAGAATTAGAATGGATAAATAAAGATGAAATTAGAATCAGTTAAGGTAGTATTCTCAATATACAATAAAAAAATAAAGAATAGAAGGGAAGACAGTTGTGTATAAGAACTCTTTGTTCTAAACACAGATTATGGCAAAAAATACATAGGTTAGATATATAAGTAAGATTTCCCGTTTTGTTCCTAATTTCAATTTCAGGATCTTTAGTATTTCTGGTACTCTTGAATAAACAGATTTTTAAAATATGGTGAGATGGGGGGCGCCTGGATGGCTCAGATGGTTAAGCATCTGCCTTCGGCTCAGGTCATGATCCCAGGGTCCTGGAATCGAGCCCCACATCAGGCTCCTTGCTCAGCGGGAAGCCTGCTTCTCCCTCTCCCTCTACTGCTCCCCCTGCTTGTGTTCGCTCTCTATCTCTCTGTCAAATAAATAAATAAAATCTTTAAAAAAAAAATAAAATAAAATATGGTGAGATGGAACATGAACAATACCCAGGATTAATTCCTCATACATAAAGAATGTCCAAAAATGAACAGGGTTCTAGTAATAGCTTAGTTTATGAGTGCTGATTATGGCATAACTAAGAATTCCAACAGAGAGAGGGGTGTACTAGTAGCTAACTCTGCAATATTGTGAAATATTAACCAAATGTTGTACATTCTTGGTTTTAAGGGGATCCTGTAAGTGAAGAGAGACCCCAAAAGTAACATAGGCCAGAAAGGAACAGATACAATATACAGAAACAGCGACCTGGCAGGCCAGAAAGGACTGGCATGATATATTCAGGGTGCTAAATGAGAAAAAGATGCAGCCAAGAGTATTTTATCTAGCTAAGATGTCATTCAAAATACAAGGAGAGATTAAAAAGCTTCCAGGACAAACAGAAACTAAAAGACTTTACAGGTAATACAATGACACAAATTCATATCTTTCAATAGTTACTCAGAATGTAAATGGGCTAAATGCCCCAATCAAAAGACACAGGGTATCAGATTGGATAAAAAAGCAAGACCCATCAATATTCTGTCTACAAGAGACTCATTTTAGACCCAAAGACACCTCCAGATTGAAAGTGAGGGGGTGGAAAACCATTTACCATGCTAATGGACATCAAAAGAAAGCCGGGGTATCAATCCTTATATCAGACAAAGTAGATTTTAAACCAAAGACTGTAAGAAGAGATGAGGAAGGAAACTATATCAGAATTAAAGGGTCTATCCAACAAGAAGATCTAACAATTGTAAATCTTTATGCCCCTAACATGGGAACAGCCAACTATATAAACCAATTAATAACAAAATTAAAGAAACACATTGATAATAATAGAATAATAGTAGGGGACTTTAACACCCCACTCACTACAAGGGACAGGTCATCTAAGCAGAAGATCAACAAGGAAACAAGGGCTTTGAATGACACACTGGAGAGATGGATTTCACAGATATATTCAGAGTATTCCATCCTAAAGCAACAGAATACACATTCTTCTCAAATGCACATGGAAAAATATCCTACAAAATAGATCACATACTGGATCACAAATCAGGTCTCAACCAGTACCAAAAAATAAGGATCATTCTCTACATATTTTCAGACCACAATGCTTTGAAACTTGAATTCAATCACAAGAGGAAAGTTGGAAAGAACTCAAATACATGGAGGCTAAAGAGCATCCTACTAGCGCCTGGGTGGCTCAGTTGGTTAAGCGACTGCCTTCGGCTCAGGTCATGATCCTGGAGTCCCAGGATCGAGTCCCGCATCGGGCTCCCTGCTCGACAGGGAGTCTGCTTCTCCCTCTTCCCCTCCCCCCTCTCATGTGCTCTCTCTCTCTCATTCTCTCTCTCTCAAATAAATAAATAAAATCTTAAAAAATAAATAAATAAAGAGCATCCTACTAAAGAATGAATGGGTCAATCAGGAAATTAAAGAATAATTAAAAAAACTCACTGAAACAAATGAAAATGAAAACACAACTGTTAAAAACCTTTGGGATGCAGCAAAGGCAGTCCTAAGAGGGAAGTATAAAGCAATACAAGCCTTTCTCAAGAAACAAGAAAGGTCTCAAATACACAATTTAACCTTACACCTAAAGGAACTGGAGAAAGAATAGCAAATAAAGCCTAAGCCCAGAAGAAAAGAATGAATAAACATTAGAGCAGAAATCAATGAAATAGAAACCAAAAGAACAACAGAACAGATCAACGAAACTAGGAACTGGTTCTTTGAAAGAATTAAAAGATTGATAACCCCCTGGCTAGACTTACTAAAAATAAAAGAGAAAGGACGCAAAAAAGTAAAATTATGAAAGAGGAGAGATCACAACCAACACCAAAGAAATACAAACAATTATAAGAACATATTATGAACAACTATATGCCTACATTAGGCAATCTGGAAGAAATGGATGCATTCCTAGAGACCCCTAAACTACCAAAACTGAAACAGGAAGATAAAGAAAACCTGAAAAGACCCATAACGAGCAAGGAAATTGAAGGAGGAATCAAAAATCTCCCAATAAACAAGAGTTCAGGATCAGATGGCTTCCCAGGGGAAATCTATCAAGTATTTAAAGAAGAATTAATACCTATTCTTTTGACGCTGTTTCAAAAAATAGAAATAGAAGGAAAGCATCCAAACTCTTTCTATGAGGCCAGCATTACCATGATGCCAAAATCAGATAAAGACCTCACCATAAAGGAAAATTACCAACCAATATCCCTGATGAACATGGATGCAAAAATTCTCGCCAAGATACTAGCCAATAGGATCCAACAGTTCATTAAAAGGATTATTTACCACGACCAAGTGGGATTTATTCTTGGACTGCAAGGGTGGTTAACTGTCTGCAAATCAATCAGTGTGATACACTACATTACTAAAAGCAAGGACAAGAATGATATGATCCTTTCAATACATGCAGAAAAAGCATTTGACAAAGTACAGCATCCTTTCTGGATTAATACTCTTCACAGTGTAGGGATAGAGGTACATACCTCAATATCACAAAAGCCATATATGAAAAGCCCACGGTGAATATCATTGTCAATGGGGGAAAACCAAGAACTTTTCTCCTAAGGTCTGGAACACAGCAGGGATGTCCACTCTCACCATTGTTGATCAACATAGTACTAGGAGTCCTAGCCTCAGCAGTCAGACAACAAAAAGAAATAAATGCATTCAAATCGGCAAAGAAGAAGTCAAACTCCACTCTTTGCAGACAACATGAAGACATGTTTCCACATGATACTCTATGTGGAAAACCCAAAAGATTCCACCCAAAAATTGCTAGTACTCAAACAGGAATTCAGCAAAATGGAAGGATATAAAATCAATGCACAGAAATCAGTTGCATTTATATACACTAACAATGAGACAGAAGAAAGAGAAATTAAGGAGTCTATCCCATTTATAATTGCACGCAAAACCATAAGATACCTAGGAATAAACCTAACCAAAGAGATAAGGAATCTGTACTCAGAAAACTATAGAACACTCATGAAAGAAATTGAGGAAGACACAAAGAAATGGAAAAATGCTCCATGCTCATGGATTGGAAGAACAAATATTGTTAAAATGCCCATGCTACCTAGAGCAATCTACACATTCAATGCAATCCCTATCAAAATACCATCAATTTTTTTCACAGAGCTGAAAGAAACAACCCTAAAATTTGTATGGAATCAGAAAAGACCCTGAATAGCCAAAGGAATGTTGAAAAGGAAAACCAAAGGTGGTGGCATCACAATCCCGTACTTTAAGCTCTATTACAAAGCTGTCATCATCAAGACTATATGGTACTGGCACAAAAACAGATGCATAGATCAATAGAACAGAACAGAGAACCCAGAAATGGACCCTCAACTCTATGGTTAACTAATCTTCAACAAAGCAGGAAAGAATGTCCAATGGAAAAAAGACAGTCTCTTCAACAAATGGTGTTGGGAAAATTGGACAGCCACATGCATAAGAATGAAACTGGACCATTTCCTTAAACCATACACAAAAATAGACTCAAAATGGATGAATTACCTCTTTGTGAGACAGGAATCCATCAAAATCCTAGAGGAGAACACAGCTAGCAATCTCTCTGACCTTGGCTGCAGCAACTTCTTGCTAGTCACGTCTCCAAAGGCAAGGGAAACAAAGGCAAAAATGAACTATTGGGACTTCAAGATAAAAAGCTTCTGCACAGCAAAAGAAACAGTCGACAAAACTAAAAGACAATTGACAGAATGGGAGAAGATATTTGCAAATGACATATCAGATAAAGGGCTAGTATCCAAAATCTATAAAGAACTTATCAAACTCAACACTCAAAGAACAAATGATCCAATCAAGAAATGGGCAGAAGACATGAACAGACATTTCTGCAAAGACATCCAAATGGCCAACAGACACATGAAAAAATGCTCAACATCACTTGGCATCAGGGAAATACAAATCAAAACCTCAGTGAGATACCATCTCATACCAGTCAGAATGGCTATAATTAACAAGTCAGGAAATGAAAGACGTTGGCGAGGATGTGAAGAAAGGGTAACCCTCTTACACTGTTGGTGGGAATGTAAGCTGTTATAGCCACTCTGGAAAACAGTGTGGAGGTTCCTCAGGGAGTTGAAGATGGAGCTACCCTACAACACAGCAATTGCACTACTGGATATTTACCCCACAGATACAAATTTGGTGATCCAAAGGGGAAACTGCACCTTTATAGCAGCAATGTCCACAATAGCCAAACTATGGAAACAGATGAATGGATAAAGATATATACACACACACACACACACACAATGGAATACTACTCAGCCATCAAAATAAATGAAATCTTGCCATTTGCAACAATGTGGATGGAAATATGCATTATGCTAAGCAAAATAAGTCAATCAAATAAACACAATTATCATATGATCTCATTCATATGTGGAACTTAAGAAACAAAACAGAGGATCATAAGGGAAGGGAGGGAAAAATAAAACATGATGAAATTAGAGATGGAGACAAACCATGAGACTCTTAATCATAGGAAACAACCTGAGGGTTGCTGGAGGGAAGGGGGGATGGGGTAACTGGGTGATGGATATTAAGGAGGGCACGTGACATAATGAGCACTGGGTATATATGACTGACGAGTCACCAAACTCTATCCCTGAAAGTAATAATACACTATATGTTAATTAATTGAATTTAAATTAAAAAAAAATTAAAAATATAAATAAAATAAAATAAAATCTCTCTCCAATGTGGCTGTCTCTGACCACTGCTTATCCCAGTTTCTCTCCACTGGCAACCACACATAGCTCCCTGCCTTGTCCAGAGCTTAGCTAAGCTGCTCTGTAGTATTGCTGCCTCAGCATCCATTTTGTTTGGCTAAGCAGTCTGCAGTGACCTTAAACTGATACTAGCCCCTCATGCAAATAAATGCATGCCCTGTATAGCAGCTGACAGTCTCAAATAAATTTGAGTTCCTGACTTGATTTTCCCAATCACCCTTGTGTTCAATAGTTTCCCCTGCCTCTCAGGGCCATCCCCTTATACACCCCTTAGATAAGACCTCCATGGGGCTAACCAAAACCCCACTCTGTTGATTTGAACTGACCGATCTGGCTTTAACCCAGGAACCCAAAAGCACTCCACCCACAGAACCTAATGAAGGCATGTGCCCTGGGTCCTCTCTCTTTTTCTGTCTGAACTCTGCTTTGGTCTGACAGAGCAAATGGCCCCTGGAGGCATGCCGGGTACTTCCTCAAGACCTCTAAGTAAAGGGCGCTTGGGTAGCTCAGTTGGTTAAGCAACTGCCTTCAGCTCAGGCCATGATCCTAGAGTCTCAGGATCGAGTCCCACAACGGGCTCTCTGCTCAGCAGGGAGTCTGCTTCTCCCTCTGACCCTTCTCCCTCTCATGCTCTATCATTCTCTCTCCCTCTCAATAAATAAATAAAAATTAAAAAAAAATTAAAAAATTTAAAAAAGACCTCTAAGTAAGAAACTTCTCTATTTGAATTTATCTATGGTCTGTTGTTGAACCGTGGTTCACCATCCAGCACCTTGTGTTCCACTTAATGACGGTTAATTTGACAGTCATAACAGCCCTTCAACACCTATTCCTTGGTTCAGACTACCACCATCTCAACCTGAACCAAGGCATAGCGTCCTCTCAAATCTCCCTTTACTTCTAATCTCTCCTTCCATTTTGTCCTCTATACCTCCAGGAGAGAAAGTTATTTTAATTTTGAATTTTATTAATAATAAAATTATTAATTTCAGCAGCTCCCATCACGTGCAGACTTAAATGTGACTCCTTTACCTCTTTTCCTTACTTATTCAGTCTATTCGGTCATTACAATCACTTATTCTCTGCAGAGCAGTGACAAACTGTAAGATCAGCTTTCAATCTACTAGAGAGTGAAGGCTGAGGTTTAGTTCAGGAATCCTGGGCACTAATGACGTCCCCACATTTCCCTATCCTCTCAAATATGAAGGTGTTGCTTTGATAAACCAGCAGAGGTTCATGTTGGTAGAGAAAATCCAGGGAGGAATTTTGTAAAATATTTCAGTGATATGTAAATTACCCAGAATTTAAAGAGCAAGACAAAGCAAGAAATTAGCTTCCTTCTCCACTTCAGCAGGAAAGTGTTATCTACAGGACAGCCATATGGAAAACAGGTCAAGAAAAGTTTCACAGATATGTGCTGCATCAGTCTCTGTTCTGTATAGCAACCTAGGATCTGTGCATTTGTATCGTTGCCATAATTAACCTGAAATTTTATAACTGGTATGTGCTGCAGGGAGGATGGGAGAGGGTTAGAGAGTCTTTTAAATCTATAATATCCTAATATATTCTTATCCCTTTATGATTTTATGTGTTATTTCTCATACTCATAATTCCTCCCTGAAATTGTTTTACAACCTCATGTCTAAATGATATCTTCCTCTCTATAAGTATATTGTTGACCAATTTTTCCACATACATACATATATACATATACATCATATGCATGTACATGTACATGCATGTACATACCTATATATTTACTGCACTTTTCCCAACTTCTGCCAATTCATATGTTCTTTATACTTACTTCCCACTCTAACTTACACATGCCTATTTTATAGTATTGGTGACAAGAGTAATAAACAATAATATTTATTGGCACTAAAAACTAGTTAGTACTTAATCAGTAGAAGAAGAAAGTAAATAGTTAATGGCTGCTAATAATTACATTAAAATAATTTGGATTTAAAATGAAATTACCTACAGGTATGTATATAGAAAGAAAAAGAACTGAAAAACTTGGAGGTTCAGACATGTTGTCACAAAAGCAAATGAGGATATAAATGATAGAAATAATTACATTTGGTTTCTGACATTTGAGACATTTGCTATACGAAGTAGACAACCAGTTTTCTTTTTTTTCTTTAAGAATAACTCTTTTGCTGGGTGTACACACTTACATTTAATTTCCCAAATTATTTTCGATTCTTCAAAAACTCCCACTCCCCTCACTTTTGTTGTCCCTAAGCTAATTTTTATAGATGCTCACATGTTATTACTTTTGATCATAATAATATTTTACTAATGTTTAACTTGCCTTAAATAGCACAAAATTTAAAATAGTATTGTGCACTTTTCAATCTTAAGATCATAATAACCAGTCTTTTTGAAAAACTTTTCTTTTGTTTAAAATATTTTTTATGATAATCATATTTTAAAAATAACTATATATGACAATTATAGCTATAACTATATGACATATAACTATATAAGCATATAACTATATATGACAATTTTCATTGTCCTACTGCCTGTTAGTAAATTTACTGATGCTTTATGAATTGTAAAATAAGTTTTGATAATTATTAAAATGTGGGTTATTCCATGAAATACTATATAAAGTATAACATGTATATTTATGTATATCTAAATCTATATATGCTTATATATATATCTTTATTTTAAAACAGGATTCTGCAGATAAAATACGCTCATTTATACTCAAAAGGCTAACTCTAATTTAGAGTAAGATACAATGTACCTTGAAGTATAATACCTTGAAGATGACACCTGAGGTATGACTCCCTTGACAGAATGACTTTAATTATTGTCATTAATAATTTCGCTACATATACAGGGTCTCCAATCTCCTTGTCATATTCTATTTAGTAATCTCTAAAGCCAAGTCTTACTTATGTCCATATTTAGAAGGTAAATTTTGCAGAATGTTGAACTAAAATATCTCACTTCAAAATATGTCTTTTCTAGAAACATTTATGCTTTTAACTAGCTTCAGTGCTCTTGGCTGGCACCCCTGCTGATTTTGCTGACAGCAAAGAAACTACTGGTGCTCTGGAGTCATCCTAGTCATCTTTTATACTTGGAAAATATGGCACTTTGCTCTAATTTTATTCTCGATATGGAAAATGGTGTCTGTTAATGCCTAGAATAGAACAGTGGTATTTTGTTAGTGAAGGACATTTCTTTTTTAGCATTTCCTTATTGAGAATAAAATATTGCAAGCAACTATATTTTACAACTTTACTACAATATACAATCTAGCTCAGCCCTCAACATATATATATATACACACACACATATGTACATAGTATATAATAAATATATATATGGTACATAAGAGCATATAATATTTCAACTCATTATATTTCTATTTATCATCAACCTGAATACTTCTTTTAATAGATAAAACAAATATTTGACTAGCTTAAACAGTTAAAAAAGCTGGAATTATGATCATACATGGATTTTTTTCCTTTAAAATGAAATATGGTTCATTAAACAAAGGAGTCTTGGAGGAATACCTAGCCCAGTCATACCAAGGAGTACATATACTGAAGGACTGTCATATTTTATCTTCTTTGTAAAACATCCTAATTCTCTTTATTATATTCCATATTTATCTTTCTCGTGTATCTTATGATGTGTTTTAAATTCCTTTTTTCTATTTCAGAGTTTCTTTCTACTTCTCCCTTTTGTTTATTTTCTATAATGCATTGTTATTATACCTATCTTATTTCTCTCGTATGTGACCCAGAGATTTTTTTCATACTATTTTCTCTCTCCTTAGATGGATGATAGACAGATAACACAGAGGTATTCTATCTATCCGTTCTTTCCTTGAAATTCAGTATAAGTTAGGATGCATTTAATAGCAATAACCTAGTCAAATATATTTAAACACTAAAAAAAGATATTAACAGATGTGAGGGGGACCTGGGTGGCTCAGTCAGTTAAATGGCTGCCTTCAGCTCAGGTCATGATCCCAGGGTCCTGGGGTTGGGCTCCCTGCTCAGCAGGGCAGGGAGCCTCCTTCTCCTTCTCCCTCTGCCCACACGCCCTCTCCGCCCCCCCTTGCCCCGCACTTGTGGTCCTGCGCATGTACTTCCATGCGCTCTCTTTCAAATAAATAAAATCTTTAAAAAAAAGATATTAACAGCTGTGAAAATTATACAGGAGGGTGATCTTCGGAAGTTTGATACAGTTGTTAAAAGATACTAATGAGGAAGAATTTCTCTCCATCTCTGCACTGTTGTCTATGATTTCTGACTTTATCTTGAGGTTGCCTCAGTTAATAAGCGTATTTTTCTTTCACATCAAATGATAACAGATAATATTTCTGGTATATTCTGTGCAAATAGTGGGATTCTGTTACTCTCATTGGCTTGAATTGGGTCACCTGCCGTGAAATGAAATGACTATGATGGCCAAAATGTTGAACAATTTATTTTCTTCTCCCAGTTGGGACTAACCAAGGGAACTCTGAGTGAGCGCAACACCAATCCCCACCCCTACCCAAACCTACACTCTGAATTCCACACAGTGGAAAAGGATTGACTACCTTAAAGGGAAATCGATGGTATTTTGGTGGAAATATTTTTTGGCCTTTCTCATAAATTAGACTTCTTTTTTCTTCTATTTGTACTACTTCTTTCTGACCAGTTTGGTTCTTCAATTTTAATGAGAAATCTGGTTTGCTGTGCTCTCAAATATTTTTCCACATTTGTTCTACTTCATATTCTTAGCTATTTTACAACATACAATGTTATTCATGTTTTATAAGAAAGCATGGGGGAAAAAAGGCCAACGTGCTATGCTATACTTAATAACAGTTTGGTCTTCCCCAGTTATATAAATTTAAATATACTAATAATAGAGAAATAAGCCACCCACTTATAAGTTAATTTATCTTCACAAGGGATGTCTCTGAAAACTGCTTCTTTAAAAAAATACAGGAAAAAGATCAGAGTAATTATCATATCTAAAAACAAATACGAAAGAGAAACATAATCTATCAAAGTAGTTTCATGATGCCTGTGTGGCTCAGTCACTTGAGCATCTGACTCGGTTTTGGCTCAGGTCATGGTCTCATGAGTCCTGCGATCAAGCCCTGCATCAAGGCTCCTGCTCAGCAGGGAGTCTTCTAGTGGATTCTGTCTCTCTGCCCCTTCCCTTCCCCCCATCTCTCAAAATAAATGAATAAAACATTTTTTAAAAAGTAGTTTTATAAATTTTAAACTTCATACATGCAAAATTTTAAAGTTAACAAAGAAGATAACTGATGTGATTTTTGGAGGGAAAATAAAACAAGGAATGGAAAAATTGAATTGAGACCACTGTAACTTTTCTTTACTTACTACTTCCAGGGAATATGTTTTTTGAGAACTCTTCCGGGGAACTATACTTTTAAACTCCAAAACAACTATTTCCAACATCTCTACAATACATATGAAATTACAAGATCCCATAAATATTCATCATTTTTATATGGATATGCTTTTTTCCATGTTCTTCACTTATTGAGTATGTAAGATCTTACTAATTTTGGTAATCTTCAACGTAGTAATATAATAATAGAGTGTTTAGTTTTTATATGTGTAATTTTATGTATCAAAATACTTAAAATACACATGTAAAAATAAATCCTGTGAATTAAGATAACTTTCTCATTGTTTATCATTTATTTGCAGTTTAATACATATATATTTGTTCATCTATTCAAGTAATAACAAATCTTAATTTGTTCAGTTATTCTGATATTTAGTTGAAAATTTCCATTCTTGTCATCCATAATTTATGGAATAAACTACTTTCAGATATAAGTCTTGTAGTTCAAAGTTTCTATCTAGTTCCAGACAGGATTGCTGTGGAAAGTTTTAAAACTAACCATATCCTGATAAAATTCATGAACTTAGAAAAAAAGGGAAAAATCTTAGGAGCTTTCATTGAAGAGAACAAATTATCTCTAAACTAAAAAATATGGCCTTTCAGTTCCAGTATCTTCCATTCTGGAAATCAGAAAACAATGGAATAGCAGTTGCACACTAAAAGAAAGGATTGCAGAAGAGCCCTGTATTCTTCTTAGTAAATGGCATCATCACTCATATAGTTTTTCAGGTCCCAAATTTAGGAATTATTGTTGAATTATCTTTTTCTTCATTATCTATATCTAAACACTTGTTCATTTAACAAATATTTGTAAACTGATATATTTTCACTTTTATGGAGCCCATGTATTGAGCCTATGTATTTTTATGTATGTGCAAATTTTAGTGACTTTATGACCAAAATTTCACTCCCTATACAGACCTACCATTACTCTTAAGTCAGAACTCTCTGTTTGGGCAATTATAGTAGACTACTAAAAGCCTTTCCTTTTCCATTCTTACTCTACTATAAAAATTTCTCCAAACCACTTCTGGATTATGACACTTAACTGTTCAAAGTACACTGGTAACTTTCCATTTTACTTAAAATAAAATCAAACTCCTTACTTTGCTTTTCCATGCCCTTTGTAGTCTCACCTCTTACCTTCTCAAACATTTCCTATCTACCACTCTCAAATTTAGTCACTGACCTGAAACCTCACAGGCCTTTCTGTGTCTAGACACTGCAATTATTTTCTGTCATGGGGCCTTTGCATTGGCAGTTCCCTCTGAATAGGAAGTCTTGCTATGCTGGTTCCTTCTTGTATTTCAATCTAAGCTCAGACATCACTGATTCAGTGAAACTTCCCTGACCAATTATTAGGCCTTCCAGTCTCTCATATGTACTTTAAAAAAAAATGTAACATTAAACTTAATTTTTTAAAAATTATATGTGTATTAAATGTCTCCTTATCCCCATCTCCTACTTTGTACACTAAAATATAAGTCCTACCAAATCAAAAACATTTTGTTGTTGTTGTTGTTCCCTAATGTATAGCTGGGGCCTAGGAAAATGTCTGACAAAACTGTTGGAAGAAGAAACATGATTTTCATTTTTTGGAATGGATATTAAGCTGACTCTACTTAGAAGCTGAGAATCACAAGGATAGTTTCAAGAGTACCTTGAACTGTACTATTTTCTTTTCAATCTGAACTGAAACAAAAAAAGGATTCTAAAAAGAATCTGACCTCATAAATTTCATAGTAGTAAATACTTTTTAACCACACGAGTCTCATTAGCTGATATCCTTTTTCACCTAATGGCTCTTTGTCTTGTAATTTCATCTCTTGTAATTTCATCTCTCTTGAGGTCACTGGAAGGCTTCAAGCAAGGATATTAAGCTAATCTCAATGAAAACCCCATGATTTCATGTGGAAGTATCCAACCAAGTAATAAAATACTGAGGTAGAAAGAAACAAGCTTGAACTCACTGTTAGATGATATTTATTCTGGCTTAGGGAAGCATTTTTTTATGAGTTTAAGATAAAAAAGAATGTCAAAGTTACCACTTAACATATGAAAGTTGATCAGCAGAGGGAGAGGGAGAAGCAGGCTCCCTGCAGGGAGCCCGATGTGGGGCTGGATCCCAGGACCCTGAGATCATGACCCCAGCCAAAGACAGACGCTTAACCAACTGAGCCAGCCAGGCACCCTCAAACTTTTATTATCAACCAAAATTATTTGTCATTCATTAGAGAGGATTAAATTGAAGAAACATACCTAGTAAACCATGTATGGTTCTAAGTTAGTAAACTTTGTGGTACTGTCATGTTCCTAATATACAAAACATTACAATTAAGTGTTTATTTCACAAATGCTACAAAGAAAGTAAATAAACTTCAAATAAGTGAATAGATGAAATGAGAAGAGACCTAATACCAGAAAGGCTCAGAAAAATAAGCATACAATAAGATAAAATATTTTGTGAGGCCTTACTGCTAAATGAATATTAAAAGATCACTTTCTCTTTCTCATTGATGGGCCAATTTATTGGGTAAACAATTCAAACTATAACCAGTTCTGTGTAACTGTAGAAAAATAATCTATTAAAAATATACATATGATGATCAAACGTAGAAATCCATCATTTTTGTTCCTTTTAATTCCACCAATGCCATTCATTTTAGAATACAGTATAGCCTAGATAAAATCTGATTTATATTAAAACTATTAAACCCTATTGAGAAATGAAATTCAGAAATGATGTAATACTTACAATATGTGTACATATGTCAGTGGTTATGCAAGTATATGATTCTTTGACTATACTATAAAGAAAAATAAAACAATACTACATTAGAAGAAATAGATTTTTGCTTCTAATAAAAAATAAGAGTGAATTGTGATAGTTACAAACGTAGACTCACTCAAGTGTGTTGTATTGTAATTCAATTTCTATGTGCAGGGATTCTGATGAACAATTTTTAGTAATGACTCCCAACAGCAGCAACAAAATGAGTTATCCTTCTTTTTTTAATATACTAGTTTTATTCTTAGATGTTCTAGTAAATATTAAAATCTTTCAAAAATCATTTCTGTTTATTTGTTGGACAAAGTTACATTTTAGACCCCAGATCACTAGGATGAAGTATTTCATGTATATGATGAGCAGCAAGGCATTCAAATGACTTATTAGACACGCAGGACTAATCTTCAGTTTTTCAGATTGTCTAACTACTTGTAGGATGTCTGCTATGTTTGACCATTCCTGATAAGTGTCCCAGTCTTTATAATGACAACCAAAACAACCGCTGGGATACCACTGAACTGGAACAGGAGTTGGCAAACTACGGCCTTATGTGCCAAATTGGACCTACAGTCTCTTTTGTATGGCCCATGAGCTTAGAATAGCTTTTACATTTGTAACAAGTTTAAAGAAAACAAAACAAACAAACAAAAAACCCCCAGAGACTATGAGGCAGGTATATTTACTATCTGGTCCTTACAGAAAATGATACTATGAACCCCTGCACTTTTTCCATGATGACACATATTTTATCCATCTCATTCATCACTATAACAGGACTATAATGCTCCCCAAACTTAGAAGACCCATAATAACTATTTGCGTAAAGGAAGGGAGAAACTGTGATTAGAGTCATATGACTATTAAATAAACACTGAAAGGAAAGTAGAAATCATACCAAAGATGGCAAAGAGGATCAGAATACTTAAATTAATTCATCAAAGGAATTCAGAATTGAAATGCCATTATCTGTTTTATCTATGACTTCAGGTACATTTTCTAGCTCAATATATACACATGTATGTTTATAAAATAACAAAATTTTATGTGTTACTGTACGCAAAATGTCATGTCCTATTTTTTTTCCTCCAAGGATTTTCCTCTATCATCAAATTATTTTCAGGAATGAATATATGTATTTTCAAGAATATATATATATATATATATGTTAAGAATTACTTCTACATAGTGCATTGGTTTGATTTGATTGTTTTTTTCTTCCATTTCTATTTTTTACTATAAAACTAATATTATAAGTATCTTTTCAATTGACACATTGTTAAATTGCCATTTACTAAGAAATGATCTTTAACAGGTTTACTACTGGTTTACAGGATCAAAACAGTTTTAATCATCTTGTTACATTATGTCAAATTGCTTTCATCATATATTGCATCTGTTTATACTATCAGTACACTAACGTGTCTGTTATGAAAACGTCATCCACTCATTTAAGTGACTTCATTAATGACTTCATTCATTTAAAATGAGTTAATATGCCCTTTAGACATGACATCACTCTCAAAGCAAGATGTTTATAGATTTGCTAATTTTATGACAGTGACAAGTAAGTAAATTTTGTCAAATATAAAGTTGTGAAAAATCATTTGTTGTAAGGTGCCAAGATAAGACTATACTTTCAGGGATCATTTCTATAGTTTGTAAGGTGCCAAGATCTTTCTTCTTGTCTTGTCTTCTTTAATCTATTTGCTTATATATCTTGCAAACAATCTGATTTTCTTTTTAACATTAGTTTTCTCTGTTATTGCTCCCACCTCCCCCCCCCAAAAAAATTACTTTGCCCTCTATCCTAAAACCCTCCCTCAGGTTGTCATACACACCTTAACTTAATATTATTATACTTACCTGATGCCTCTTATACATAATCACACAAGACTGAGGCATAGCTTTGCAATTTTGTGCACTGAATTTTAGTACTGAGAGGATAAGAATAAATATATTTTATAAACATATTTACCAGGCTCAGAATATGAGTCTATCAGTATTTCCATATCTATATGTACATATAGTGAACAAACCAAGATATAAGATGCACTGAAGTAGACTAAGAAAGAGTAAAACATTATATAAAATCTGAACTTAAGTGATAAAATTTACAATATTGAGTAACATGAAATTAGAAACACTATAGAAGGAACCCATTGCCACATAAAAATCATAATTCATTTTCCCTTAGTGAAGCTCTGAAAAAATTGCATTATGTTGATAAATGGGTGGTTATAGTTAGTTGAGTATGGTTCACTGAATTACATGCAAATGTAACATATTTCACAGATTGACCTTAATAGTCCTAATACTATATTTAATAGGTATTGGTGTTGGCATAACACTTATAGGATAGAAATCTCCAGACACTGTGAATATAATTCCTGTTGGAATTGATTAAAATTTGAAATAAAAAGAGATATGGTGTTTATTCCATTTCTAATCCACTTTGCTATCTGTTGTAAGAACCAGATAGTTGAGGAAGTTTGTCATTTTTTACATCTTAGTAAGGCTATTAAGTACATAGAAACTGCACAAAAGATGCCATTACATCTAAATTGCTTTGGTGATCCCTGCTCATACAAATTTCCAGACCATGTATTATATTATTATTTAATCAATACATTTTCTCTCTTGCTTTATTTTATTGTATATGTAAGACTGCATATGTAATTAGCATTTAATTTTGCCTTTCCCAGTTGACCATGTGATGCTTTGAGATCAGTCTAATTAAAAATGTGGACAAATGGAAAGTAGATTCACATTTGAATATTCATTTCTTTAAAATTGGTATAACTAAAATATCTCTCCTAATCTTGCCTTTATTGAACTATGTCCTCTAATAATTGGTATTTTTCATCTACAAGATGTACATTAGTCAATAAATCTTCAAAACTTTATTTAAAGGTAATGTGCAAGAAAGATACATTAATTGTGTGTGCATGTGCATGTGCATGTGTGTGTGTATTTGGCTACCAATGGCAAACCCTTCTCATGTTTCTGTGGATGTGGTGTGTCTTTTGATTAAGACAAGTGTATTTTTTCTCATTTTTTATTTGAGCATAGTTGACACACAACGTTAGATACACAATGTTACTTAATCCATAAGTGGATTAAGGAGTGCGCTTATGGTGAGCACCAGGAGTAGTATGGAAGTGTTGAATAACCATAACCTTCTATGTTAACCAACAGGGATTAAAATAAAAACTTAAAAAGCAAAACAAAACAAAAAACATTGAAACTAAAAAAAAAAGACAAGTATATTTTAAATAAAGCTTCAGCTATAACTTGCTTGTTTTGATGTTATTGAGCTCCACCATGATCCAACTCAGTGTAGTAATTTTGTATAAAATACAGCCTTTAGTAACTCCTACATATTCAGTGTAATGAAATGTGTACAATGAGTTTATCTGGTGGATTTATAATACTTCCATTCTCTGGAAGAGGGAAATATGAATACTTGACTTTCTAGAATTATGAATTTATTTGGACATTACAATTGAGTGTACAAAGCAACAATATAATTAGTAGAAAAGTGTTTTTGAAATTGGTCTTTCCCAGTGAATGCCAAAGCATCCATTTAATTCTTTCAAAAAATATAGTAAGTCTTTGATGACTAGCAAACAAATACAGTATTGATTATGTCATTTACTAAAATGGCTAATCTTTAATGGTGTTGTTTCATCCACGAATAACCTTTATCAAAGACTGCTTGAAGCAAACTTCCCTAAACTGTTGTTGTTTCAATATATGTTCATACATCATTCTTCATTTTTACTTTCCTGAGAAATGTTGCATATTCAATTCCACTTTCCAAAGAATACACTATTTTTTTTTTAAGATTTTATTTATTTATTTGACAGAGAGAGTGAGAGCACAAGCAGGGGGAGCAGGCAGAGGAAGAGGGAGAAGCAGGCTCCTGCTGAGCAAGGAGCCTGATGTAGGGCTCAATCCCAGCACCCTGGGATCATGACCAGAGTTGAAGGCAGTCGCTTAACCAACTGAGCCACCAGGCGCCCCTCCAAAGACTACACTATTATGATTTAAGTTCCTACAAAATAAAGTTGAACCCTTTTCCTTACAGTGAAGGTTACTGATTTGATCTGCATTTAAATAAAATATAAACCATTAATACTGAAACATTTTC
The DNA here is from genome assembly GCF_002201575.2 of Neomonachus schauinslandi. NCBI lineage: Eukaryota > Metazoa > Chordata > Mammalia > Carnivora > Phocidae > Neomonachus > Neomonachus schauinslandi. The sequence goes on from NC_058405.1 coordinate 145,371,083, forward strand.
TTTATTACTTAATGCCAAAGTTCTCTCAGTCAAGCCTAAACTTTAGCATCATTTCATAAAAAAATAATCAGTCTCTGTTATATTTGTTTTTAATAGTAACATGATATTACTATTAATAACATTTAATCATAACATTATCACTATTAGTAACTAACATTGAGGTATTTTAACAGGGTAATTTCAGTAATATTACTACAAACTTTAAATTATTAATTGAAAAAAAGAACAGGTTTTCATATTTAATATATTATTGACATTTAATGGTAACTCAGAAAAAACTTAATTTTCTATGCAATTATAAGAATATTGAGAGAACCTTGCATAATCTTGAAAATAAAAATGTTCAACTATCACAAAACACATTTTTCATAACTCAGACTAATAATAGCATGCAGGTGTAAAAAATAAAACTGTTATTAGATATTCCACAAAAGAAAAATTGGCAAAGATTTCAATATATTTGAAAATATTGGAAATAGATTTTTTTTCACCATTTCATTATTTGATTCTATAGTTATCTTTGCCATTTTTTGAATTATGGTAAGTGAAATCAAGAACTTAGTATTCATGTCTAGCAATCTGGGCAATTACATAAAAATATCTTTCTCGGATGTAACAAAATTACATTGCAATTAATTTTAGTCATATTTTAATAAATACAAACTGAAATTCCTCTTGTAGCTAATATTTTTTAAGAAAATAAAATATAGTTGACAAACAACATGGGAGTTAGAAGTACCAACCCCCCCACACACAGTCAAAATCTCTTATATAAACTTTTGCTCTCCCCAAAATTAATTGCTGATAGTGGACTGTTGACCAGAAGCCTTATCGATAACATAAACAACTAACACATATTTTATATGTTATATGTATTATATACTGTAGTCTTTCAATAAGTAAGCTAAAGGAAAAAGAGTGTTAAGAAAATCATAAGAGAAAATGCATTTACTGTACTGTATTTATTGAAAAAAAACCCATATATAAGTCAATCTCCACCGTTCAAACCCATATTGTTCAACGTTCAACTGAGTTTAAAACAAACATTAAACAGGGGTGCCTGGGTGGCTCAGTCGGTAAGCCTCTGCCTTTGGCTCAGGTCATGATCCCAGGGTCCCGGGATAGAGGCCTTTGTCAGGCTCCCTGCTCAGTGGGGAGCCTGCTTCTCCCTCTCCCTCTGCCGTTCCCCCTGCTTGTGCTCCTTCACTATCTCTGTCAAATGAATAAATAAAATCTTAAAAAAGAAATAAAATAAATAAAATAAACATTAAATATCTGTGTGACAAATAGAGTAAACAACTTTAATATGAATTTTTTCATACTTAGATTTTTATTCAGGAAAAATAAATACATAAAGTACTTTAGAATGACTCACATAGCTGACATTATTTTTTGTTTTTTTCTTTTCTGGATTTTATTTTGAATATGATCTGTCAATTGATTAGCATCCTATATGTCACTGGATTGAGTTCAATGTCATTTCTAAGAATAGTAAGAAAGTGCTGACTAGTCTCCAGATTAGGGGTGGGAAGCATGGTAAAGGAGAACAAGAAAACAAAAAATTTATTTTTTATTTACCCATTCATATTTTATTTTATTTCATTTCATTTCATTTCATTTTATTTATTATTTTTTAAAAAGTTTTTATTTATTTATTTATTTGAGAGAGAGAGAGTATGAGCAGGGGTAGAAGTAGAGGGAGAGGGACAAGCAGACTCCCACTGAGTGGAGAGCCCTACATGGGGCTCCATGTCATGACCCTGAGATCGTGATCTAGATGGAAAGCAAGAGTCAACACTTAACAAACTGAGCCACCGAGATGCCCCAACCAACTTATATTTTAGACACATACTTTTATTAATTTAATTTCTACATTCTTAGTCATTTATTGTCAGGGAATTATCTAGTTATCATTTCAGGCATCCCTTATCTTCTTTCTCTCTCTGTGGAGCAAATTCATTCCACACGCCCTCCCTCATTTTGACAGCAAAGAGAAAAAACTCTGCTTATTTCTAGTTTCCTTTGACATATAGGAACCTTTAAGTTTTCACAAAAATATATCATCTTTCATTATAAAAATCTAAATATTATATGTTTCATTTATATATTAATATATTATTGTTCATATTTCTCATACTTAGGAAAACAGCACTATTTTATTATGACTATCAGAAGCCAGAAGTGTATTTGCAACTTATATATGAAATTGAAATTATCATAAGAAGAAAACTTTTATTTAAATTTTAGTCTAAAGAAAATACAACAAGGAAATTAGCAACTATATAGATTTAAATAGATAATCTTGGGATATCTACAGTAAACAGGGCCAATAGAATGAAAAAGGGTAATAGGCCTTGCATACCTGGCTGGAAATTCCTAACAAAAAAATTCATCACTAATGTAATTGTGAAAATGAAACTTACTTCAATGCATGCAAATGTGTGTATCTATATCTATCTATCTAGCTATCTAGCTATCTAGCTATCTAGCTATCTAGCTATCATTTTATATCTGTAGTAGCATGACTCTGACAAACATACAATTCTGGCATAGGATTAAAGAGCTAGGAAAATGAGTGTTTTTCCTGAAAAAAAAAAATACACAGGAAAAACTGCATAGGGTTATACTGCTGAAGAGAATAAGCTTCATCATAAAAAATTCCATGTGAAAAAAAATTGCAGTGGTTAGTTGTCCTTTAATAGTTCTAAAATAGAACATTGACAACCAAAATAAAAGGCAAAATGTTCCAATATAAGTCTCAAAATGGCAGAAATACATAAATATATTTTTAACTCTTCTTAAATTAGTTTCATGTAGTTAAATATATTTAATATATATATAATTTAGTTTAAATTTTTTATTCTCTCTAGTCTGTCAAAATGGATTACTATTTCCTATGGAGCTATTTTACGTTAAAATTAATTTATAAATAAATAAGTAGAATCATGGGAAAAAGGGATGATATAGACCGCTGCTCTTGTCCTATGAGCCTTTTCCAAAGGAAATGATTTGGTGTTTTCTTGACCTTCTGCAGAGCAATTTTTTCCAGCATTGTAAATATTGAAATAATTACTTAACATGTGATTTGATGGTTAGCAACTGAAACAAATATTTAAATTATAAGAATACATTATTTTGATGATAAAATAATTCATTTGACAAACATCTGACTTCCAGAGGGTATTATTTTAAGAAGCATATCATTCATTTGATATCCGGCAATTACATTTAATAAGAGTAGGGCTCTACTATGAAGAACTGCCAAGTTGTTTAAAATAACATGCACCTTAAAAAATGGAGCAATCTTACTGAACAGAATATAAAACAAATAAGCAAATCATTGAGTGTTTTTAATGAAAATTTAACAACAACAAAAATCAATATGACAAATCATCTGCCCCACATTCTCACCTGACCCAGATACAAATCAGTGTACAGTCCTACATTTTCCTTCATAGATTGCCAAGGATAAGTAGCTCCTTTCTTTTTCTTTCTGCCTGTGTTAACTAACAAAACAAACCAACACAACTACAACAAAGAAGACATATTGTAAATAACCCAAGACTGGCAGTGCAATTCTACCACATTTGTTTTACAAAACTATTTTCATAATGCTTAAATCTGAAAAAGCCAGTCAAGATTTACTCTGTTCCCCTTGTGCTAAAAGTAAGCCATGCTCTGAAAGAGGAGTAAAAGGAGAGTATATATCATTCCTTTTCAATGCTATATTTGTCATTGATAGAGGTGAGATTACTGGGATTGGTTAATAGACTCTTTTATTTAAATTTTAAATAAGAGTTGAAACCTACTTCCTTCATGACATGAATTTTCAGCCATATTTTGAAGTATTTGAGAAGAAATACTTTCATGTAGGAGATGATTAACATGAGCCCAGACAAAGTGTTTGTACAGACTATTATCCAAATGTGCCATTTATTTTCCCATCTTCATATTTTTGTGTATGGTGCCACTTCTGCTGAAATTGAACTTTCTCTTATTTACCTGAGGAAAGAAGTCCAATTATCAAGGTCCAAGTTAGATGCCTAATGAGATAATATTGTGACAAATTAGCCATCATGCTTCTTTCTCTACACACTTAAAATTACTGCAATTTAGCCAGACAGATTGGAGTTGTTCATTGACTTGAGGAGTTGTCAGAGTGAAACCAAGGTCAAACTCTGTAGTACTAGTCTTATAGTAAGAAATATATTTAAAAACAAGTTTCTGAGACTGTTTTTCTCCTTTCCCAAAGGACATACTAACAACACATAACCGGAAGAGAGCAACAAAGAGGGAGCAGTAGAGTGAGATACTCGTTTAAATGTTGTACCTACTCATCCACCATCACTAGCTATAGAATGAGGAAGGGGGACTGGTGGTGAAACTCTCAGATAACTTGGAGAATCTGCAAACAGGTGCCACTGGTGTTCAGTGTCCTATCTGGAGCTCTGGCTGGCAAGAGCCTCACATACTGCTTTGAATTCCCAGCACAATCAGGGCCAAGTTCAAAGAGAAGCTTCATGGAAGGGTAAGCCAGCTATACTGATTTCTGCAAACCCCAAAAAATGCATAATAATAAATGAGAGAACTTATAAGAAAGAATAGGAAGACTAAAAGACTTTTACCAATCTAAATAATTGGATGTAATAGCAGATGCAACATGGGTACAGGAGGAACACAGCTATCTCAGCAGATGTCTTCTTGGAGGGAGAATAGTTACCATAGACTACATGAGATAATGTAAACCTTACTAGATGTCCTATAATGACTTTTGGTGGGATTTTTTCCTATTCATCACATCTTGCCCACTTATGACTTGAAACTAGAAAGTATCTCCAACATAACAAATCCAAAAAACTAAAGGGGAAAAACTTTAAAATAATCCGAGAAGTACTGAAGTAACTTAGTTTATTCTAAAATTATCAATTTAAAATATCTACTACTGGGAATCCTGGATGGTATACTGGGGCTTTGGAAAGGATTTAGGTATAATTATTTCAAAAATATTTTCATATGTAGTATATACGGCATATTATATCATACTCATTACACATGCCATCTCAAAATGAAGCCTTCCATGTTCTTCTTCTTAGTCAAATCAATTGCTCCTTCTGCTAAATTATAGAACTTTGTTTACAGCTATTTTACAGCACTCACAAAAACTTTTATATATTAGAGTTGTTTATGTATAGATTAGTCTCCCAGTATAATGGTAAATTTTCAGGTGTACTGAAAATGTCTTTTCAAATATGGATCTCTCAGTTCGTAACAAAGGATTTATTATCTAGCAAATGTACATTAAATGTGAATTTAATTGTATTAATTTAACTGACCTGAATTGAAAACATGGAGGAAGATGTTCTAAGTACAGTGAATATTAAACATATTTGTGAACATTAAGTGTTGGGACTGGTTTTGGAGTTCAAAGAATAAAAGACATTTACAATACCAGGTAGAAATAAGAATTTATCACAAAAGAGATGTTGAAGCACAGAGAAAAAAATATTGTACCATGAATGAGAATAATTGTTTCCTGGGACTGTTTGTGAAAATGGTAGTTCTATGATCATGAACAAGTGAAAAAATATGTTTTACTCTTTTGAAGTAGTAATAATATTTATCTTGTAACTCTAGTAGAATTCCTAGTGTAAAAATTAATATATGTGAACATATTTCCTGTATTATAGAGGACATTACAGTGTATAGTGCTATTATTGCATTTATTAATATAATGAATAATTAGGAATAGTTATAATGATTTATATTGAAAAAGATATTTGTTCAAAAAACATTATATGCAAGGCACCATTCTAGGTGATAAGATTTAGAGGGTAAGAAACAGACAAATATCTTTTCACTCATAATTTTTTTCTTTAATAAATTATGTAAATAGTATTCTTGTCAGTTTTGGAGAAGATGGACAAAAATTTCAAATTTAACTTTACAACAGTTTAGTTTTATAAATCTATTGAGGGACATTCCTTAGAGATATCGTTGTAATAATGAATGGTCAGAAGAGAAGTTCAACATTAATTATTTTTAAATATCTTCTTGAAAAGACCTCTGTAGGCTAACTCACTTTGAAGTTGCTTGATCCTGAGTTATTAAACATTCTATTTGATCTTTCTCTAAATAATAATTCATATCCTTTGTTTAAGAAGGAATCAATGCTAACCTAGGCAAACATTGTCTCCATAGTGCTATTTGATCATACATCTATGGCATGCAGAAGAATATATATATATATACATACACACACACACACAGTAATTAATATTTGTGGAAAAGCAAAAAGTCGTGCAAGCAAGTCATGGTAAAGAAAAAAATAAATATAAGAATAAAGTAGCTAATAATTGCTGAACTGCAAATACAACTGAAAAACAATTTAAAGTAGCCAAATATCGCAAGACAATTCATCAAAGTGAATTACTTACTGAATGATCACTATAAAATAGTTTTCAACATTTATATTAAATATTTTAAAGATTTTGATATGTAGATGGAACTCTATTTGATGAATAAATGAATAAAGAGGAAATTCAAGAATTAAGTTAGCTTGTATGCCATTAACCAAGGGTTGTACTTTAATAAGATAGTATATAAACAAGAAAAAGCAAAATAGCAAGTTGACCTATTAATTCATCCCCAAAATGCATGGCCAGAATCAGCTAGGCACTTATGATAAAAGGAGAAAACATTTGCTTTTTGGTTTCAAAGCCCCACAAGTTGATTTCAATAACTGTAGTAGAAATAAACATTTTGGGTTCTGTTTGCAGATATCTGCAAAGTGTATGTATATATGTATGTATGGATTGATTGATTGATGGCAAAGTAGTTTTATCTCCCCATCTGTATCATCAAGAAGAAGGGTCAAGAGAAAAATTAACCTCTGTTGCCATGTAGATGAGTTTTTTCATCAGCAGTCATTTCAGTCTTCTACATTTTGAAAAACCCCACACAAACCAATGGAGCTCCTCCAGTAATATTTAAAATTATTCTGAGAAATGTTAAGTCTGTTTCAACCACTGCTATGCATCAAGATGACTAAATTGACTATGGTGTGCTTCCTCTCCTCAGAAATAAGAACCCAAATGGAACCTAGTTTGAAATTCATATAGTTTGTACATAAAATTTAATGTAATGAAGATTTACCATATTATCAAAAAGAAGAGAAGATGGTTGTTGGTAGAGGAGGGTGGTGAGAGTCTGATAATTTTGGAAGGCTATTCTTTCTATAGCATTTTCTTCACTAATATTTCAAAACTTTGGAGACTCATCTTTATCTTTCATTAAAATTGTACCTTAGAAAGTTATGGCACAGAAAATCGCCCATTGAGTAACACAAAATCTAAGATAAATGTGCTTCAAGCTACACGGAAAAAGCAGATGTGCTAAAAATAGACTTTCCGGTCATAAAAGATGGATTTGTACAGGTTGGCTATGTCCACAAAGCAACAAGTTGAACAATTCAAATTTGTTCCCTCACCCCTCACCCCGAAAAACAAAACAACTAAAATTAGCTCCCTATGATATATTCTTACTAGAAAATATTGCTGAGTGAAGTGGTGAGTGTTTCTTCACCTAAAACTATAATGTCAAGATATTGTATATTTATTTAGTGTTTTTACATGAATCATACAAAGAAAAGTAGTCATTACCTGGAAGGTGGCTTTGCTTTTTGTGAGCTATCATAGTGCAATTACAACAGAGCAGTCTCTGTGTGACGTAAGTCTGTAGGACACTTAATCCACTGAGCCACACCGGGACCCCTCTTTAATTATTTTGTTCATGTTTTTAGTTAGGTTTTTCTCTTCTTTTTGATTTGTAGAATGATTTTGTGTTTTTTAAAATTATTATTTGTATATTTAAAGGAGGTTTTATGTCCTTTGTCAGAGATGATAAATGAGCAATGGGTACTTGAAGATAATATATTTAGTGGATTAGATGTAAGTCAAGTTAATAAATATTGTTCAATTTTCTATATTTTCTAATTTTGTTTGCTGCTTTTATCACTTAATGAGACTATTATATTAAAATTTCCAAATGAAAATAATTTGTATGTTTCCTTTTCTATTTTTGTTTTATGTGTTTTGAAAATTACATATTTCTGTTTATCTCATCATTATTAAATGCCCTCCTTAATGTCCAGTAATATTTCTTGCATTAGATTCTACTTTGATATTACTATAACCAACTTTATTATTCTTATTATATTAATTACATATTTTTTTATTCATTCACTTTCAGCTCGTGACTATTTTTTAAGTATATCTTTATAAATAGCATAAAGCTGGGTTTTGTTATTTTGTGTATTCTCCCCACCTGGCAATCTTTATCTTTTGATTAATGAGATCATCTCATCTCTACTTACTGTAATGACTGATAAATTGGGTTTAAATCTACAATCTCATTATTTGTTTTGTATTGTTCCAAGTGTTGGTTACTGTTGTTTTTCCTTTATTCTCTCTTTCTTTTACAAGAATCATATTTTTAAAAATTCAATTTGGAGACAGCTCATATCCAGTTCCACATGTAGAGAGTTTGGAAGTCACTACTACAGCCAAACAAGAAGTAAAAAGCTGAATGGACAGAAAAATCAACAACTCTTCTTGGATCCATAAGAAGGGAGAAGACAAGAGTATACATTTCCTACAAGATAACTTTGGAGAAAACTTAGATGACCTTGTGTGTGATGATGCCTTTTTAGATACAACACTAAGGACATGATCCATGAAAGAAATAATTGATGAGCTTGACTTCATAAAATTAAAATTTTCTGCTCTGTGAAAGACAATGTCAAGAGAACTGAAAGATAAGCCATAGGGAGAAATATTTGCAAAAGACACAGCTGATAAAGAACTGTTATCTAAAATATACAAAAAAAAAAAAAAACTTCTTAAAACTCAACAATTTCACTGGGTGTTATACGTAAGTGATGAATCACTAAATTCTACTTCTGACACTAGTATTACACTATATGATAACTCACTGGAATTTAAATAAGAACTTGAAACAAACAAAAAGACTTCAACAATAAAAAACAATTCAATTAAAAAATGGACCAAAGACTTTAAAAAGACAACTCACCGAAGAATATATGCAGACGGAAAATAAGCATATAAAAAGATGTTCTATATCATATATCATGAGGAAAATGCAAATTAAGACAATAAAATATCACTATACACCTATTAGAATGGCCAAAATCAGGGCATCTGGGTGGCTCAGTCTGTTAAGCATTGCCTTTGGCTCAGGTCATGATCCTGGGGTCCTGGTATCGAGTCCTGAATCTGGCTCCCTGCTCAGCAGGGAGCCTGCTTCTCCCTCTGCCCCTCCCCCCTGCTTGTGCTCTCTCTTTCTCTCTCTCTCTCTCTCAAATAAATAAATAAATCTTAAAAAAAAAAAAAAGAATGGCCCAAATCCAGAACACAACAAAACAATTGCTAGTGAGGATGTTGACCAAAAGGAACTCTCATTCACTGCTGGTGGGAATGAAAAATTATACATTCACTTTGGAAGACAGTTTAGCAGTTTCTTATGAAACATACTCTACCATACGATCCAGGAATTGGTTCCCTTATTATTTACCCAAAGGAGTTGAAAATCAAGGTACCATACAAACTTGCACATGGAGTGCTAGGGTCTAAATGTTTGTGTCCCATCAAAATTCATATGTTGAAATCCTACCCCTTAAAAGGGATGGTATTAATACGTGGGGCCTTAGGGAGGTGATTAGGTCATGAGGGTGAAGCCCTCATCACTGGTATTAGTGCTGTTATAAAAGATATCCCACTAGCCCCTTCTGCCATTTGAAGAATAAAGTACATAACCTAGAAGAGGGCCCTCACCTGACCATGCTTTCTCCTGACCTCAGACTTCTAGAATCCAGAACTGTGAGCAATACATTTCTGCTATTTATAAGTCACCAAGTCTGTGGTATTTTGCTATAGCAGACCAAACAGACTTAGACATGGATGTTTATAACAGCTTTTTTCATATTTTGCCAAAATTCTGAAGCAACCAAGGTGTCCTTCAGTAGGTGAACAGATGAATACACTCTGGTACATCCAAACAATGGAATATTATTCAGTGTTAAAAGAAAATAGAACTTTCAAGTTATGAAAAGACATGGAGAAAACTTGAATGCATCTAACTAAGTGACAGAAGCCACACTGAAAATGTGAGATACTATATTATTCATGTATATATTATTCTGGAAAAGGCAAAACTATGGAGACAATAAAAAGATCAGTGGTTGCCTGAGGTAGGAGTGAGGGGAGAGATGAATAGGCAGAGCACAGAGGATTCTTAGGGCAGTGAAAATACTCTATGATATTATGATGTGTATGTCATCCAAATCCATAAAATGCACAACACCAAGTGTATACTAAGGTAAATTATATATACATATAATTCATACAATGGAATATTACTCAGCAATTAAAAAGAATGCATTATTGATACTGGCATATGTAAAACAGATAATTTCTTATTGAAATTTTGGATGAAAAACATTATACAAAAATACATCTTTTATGATTTTATTTAAGTGAAATTCTAGAACAGATTAAACTAACCATTGGTGGAAAATACCACTCTAATGAGTGGGTCAATGATCAACATAAAATGGGCATTATAGACCTTTCTTAAGTGATAAAATGTTCTCTTTTTTGTTATGGTTTTGAGTTATATGCATTTGCATGTACACATATGCATTTGTCAAAGCCCACTAAAATTGGTACATTTTACTATATATAAAATTTATCTCATCAAAAAATATATAAAAAATATTGAATTCTAATTTTAATGATATATGGGATAACATGTTTAGGAGTAAAGTATATTGATATCTACAACTTACTTAAAATGAATAAAATAGAATGAAGGGATTGATGGTTACATTTATAAATATGTGAAGATAGTTTAATGGATCATAACTGGTACAGTTAATAACTAGTAATATTTGTCAGCAATTATTCTAAAACTATTTCTTCATCACCATTATATTCAAATTTATTATATTCTAAAAGAATTATATTGTCACCAATATCAGTACATTCATCAACCTGCAACAAGAAATACTTCACTAGTTTTGTTTCTTCTATGAGATAACCTTCCATATAATTATCAAGTATGCACTGAATATTTCCAATCATGGTATTGCTAAAAGTGATACTTGAATTACCTTGTTTGCCACTGATTCACCAAACATTTTCAAATAAATGTCTTTGAGGGCACCTGGGTGGCTCAGTTGGTTAAGCGACTGCCTTTGGCTCAGGTCATGATCCCAGAGTCCCTGGATCGAGTCCCGCATCGGGCTCCCTGCTCGGCAGGGAGTCTGCTTCTCCCTCTGACCCTCCCCCCTCTCATGTGCTCTCTCTCATTCTCTCTCTCTCAAATAAATAAATAAAATCTTTAAAAATAAATAAATAAATGTCTTTGATGAAATCTTTCAGTATAGTTTCAAGACTGTACATGATTCTTTAGTCTTAGCAACCCAAAATGTCATTTATAAGAAGTCAAAACAGGGCACCTGGGTGGCTCAGTTGGTTAAGCAACTGCCTTCGGCTCCGGTCATGATCCCAGGGTCCTGGGATCGAGCCCCACATCAGGCTCCCTGCTCCGCAGGGAGTCTGCTTCTTCCTCTCCCTCTCCGTGCTACTCTGCCTGCTTGTGCTCTCTCTCTCTGTCAAATAAATAAATAAAAATCTTTATAAGAAGTCAAAACAAAGCATACTAATGTTTAAATGTGAAATATCAAGCATATACTTTTATAAGCATCTTAATGATTAAGCACTAAATATAATGATAGCATTTTTAATAACTTCAATACTGCCCATGCAAGGAAAGAGTGCAAACTGTCTTTAAATACCACAAAGGTCTGAAGGAGAAATGACAATAATAAGCTTGGAAAAACAGAGTGTCTATAGATTGTTTTCACATTTTCCATAACTTAATAATTATCAGTGAAGTAGGTTATAATATATATTACATATCTATGATTTTACTAGAAAATATATTATTAATTTGATTGATAGTATTTTTTGACATTTGTCTTCCATCAAAAGAATATCAATATATGAACTGGAATCCATTTTTTTTAATCAAAAGTTAATTTAGGCAACGTGATGCCCCCAGCTTTGTTTTTCTTTTTCAACATTTCCTTGGCAATTCGGGGTCTTTTCTAATTCCATACAAATTTTAGGATTGTTTGTTCCAGCATTTTGAAAAATGCCATTGGTGTTTTGATTGGGATGACGTTGAAAGTATAGATTGCTCTGGGCAGCATAGACATTTTAACAATGTTTATTCTTCCGATCCATGAGCATGGAATATTTTTCCATCTTTTTGTGTCTTCTTCAATTTCTTTCATAAGTGTTCTGTAGTTCCTAGAGGATAGATCTTTACCTCTTTGGTTAGGTTTATTCCGAGGTATCTTATGGTTTTTGGTGCTATTGTAAGTGGAATCAATTCTCTAATTTCTCTTTCTACAGTTACATTGTTAGTGTATAATAATGCAACTGCTTTCTGTGCATTGATTTTGTATCCTGCCACATTACTGAATTGCTTTATGAGTTCTAGTAATTTGGGGGTGGAGTCTTTTGGGTTTTCCACATAAAGTACCATGTCATCTGCAAAGAGAGTTTGACTTCTTCTTTGACAATTTGAATACATTTTCTTTTCTTTTTTTTTTTTTTTTGTCTGATTGCTGTTGCTAGCACTTCTAGTACTATGTTGAACAAAAGTGAGAGTGGGCATCCTTGTCATGTTCCTGATCTTAAGGGAAAGGCTCTCAGCTTTTCCCTATTGAGAATGGTATTTGCTGTGGGTTTTTCATAGATGGATTTTATGAACTGGAGGAATGTTACTCTATCCCTATACTCTGAAGAGTTTTAATCAGGAAAGGTTGCCTGATTTCAAGCTATATTACAAAGCTGTGATCACCCAGACAGCATGGTACTGGCACAAAAACAGACACATAGACCAATGGAACAGAATAGAGAGCCCAGATATGGACCCTCAACTCTATGGTCAAATAATCTTTGACAAAGCAGGAAAAAATGTCCAATGGAAAAAAGACAGTCTCTTCAATAAATGGTGCTGGGAAAATTGGACAGCTCTATACAGAAGAATGAAATTCAACCATTCTCTTACACCATACACAAAGATAAACACAAAATGGATGAAAGACCTCAATGTGAGACAGGAATCCATCAAAAATCCTAGAGGAGAACATAGGCAGTAACCTCTTTGATATCGGCCACAGCAACTTCTTTCAAGACATATCTCCAAAGGCAAGAGAAACAAAAGCAAAAATGAACTTTTGGGACTTCATCAAGATAAAAAGCTTCTGCACAGCAAAGGAAACAGTCAACAAAACAAAGAGGCAACCCACAGAATGGGAGAAGATATTTGCAAATGACACTACAGAAAAAGGGCTGATGTCCAAGATCTATAAAGAACTTCTCAAACTCAACACCCAAAAAACAAATAATCAAGTCACAAAATGGACAGAAGACATGAACAAACACTTCTCAAAAGAAGACATACAAATGGCTAACAGACACATGAAAAAATGTTCATCATCATTAGCCATCAGGGAAATTCAAATCCAAAACACATTGAGATACCACCTTACTCCAGTTAGAATGGCAAAAATTGACAAGGCAAGAAATAACAAATGTTGGAGAGGTTGTGGAGAAAGGGAACCCTCTTACACTGTTGGTGGGAATGCAAGTTGGTACAGCCACTTTGGAAAACAGTGTGGAGGTTCCTCAAAAAATTAAAAATAGAGCTATCTTATGACCCAGCAATTGCACTACTGGGTATTTACCCCAAAGATATGGATGTAGTGAAAAGAAAGGCCTTATGCACCCCAATGTTCATAGCAGCAATGTCTGCAACAGCCAAACTGTGGAAAGAGCCAAGATGCCCTTCAACAGATGAATGGGTAAAGAAGATGAGGTCCACATATACAATGGATATTACTCAGCCATCAGAAAGGATGAATACCCAACTTTTCATCAACATGGATGGGACTGGAGGAGATTATGCTAAGTGAAATAAGTCAAGCAGAGAAAGTCAATTATCATATGGTTTCACTTATTTGTGGAACATAAGGAATAACATGGAGTACATTAGGAGAAGGAATGGAAAAATGAAGTGGGGGGCAGAGAAAGACAATTATCATACTGTTTCACTCATATGTGGAACATAAGGAATAGCATGGAGAAGGAAGGGAAAACTGAAGGAGGGGCAATCATAGGGGGAGATGAACCATGAGAGACTATGGACTCTGAGAAACAAACTGAGGGTTTTAGAGGGGAGGGGGATGGGGGGATGGGTTAGCCCAGTGATGGGTATTAAGGAGGGCACATTCTGCATGGAGCACTGGGTGTTATATGCAAACAATGAATCATGGAACACTACATCAAAAACTAATGATGTACTGTGTGGTGACTAACATAACATAATAAAAAAAAGTTAATTTAAATATTCACAGGATAACCTGTTTGGCTACTGATACATTGTGCAAGTATAGCATCACTTGCTTCATTTAAAGAAAATAAATGAATATTATTTGCTTGATGAAAATTGCTATTAATATCTTTTGCCATTCCTACCAACATATTTCCATGAGACCAGTTTCTCAAGAGTAAGTTTTTATTGTTTATTGAGAAAAAAAAATTATAGCTTTAATAGTGATTCCCCATGTTAATCATCAGTATGCATGCTTTCAATGAACACAATGTATGTCAATATTTAAATTTTTTAATGCAGCAAAGTAAAGTGCTTTTTCCTTCTTTTTTTTTTTTAATTTTATTTGAGAGAGAGAATGAGAGAGAGAGAGAGAGCACATGAGAGGGGGGAGGGTCAGAGGGAGAAGCAGACTCCCTGCCGAGCAGGGAGCCCCATGCGGGACTTGATCCCAGGACTCCAGGATCATGACCTGAGCCGAAGGCAGTTGCTTAACCAACTGAGCCACCCAGGCGCCCCAGTGCTTTTTCCTTCTTGACCTAACCATATCTTTACGTTGTTAAAGAAAGAAGGAAGCCTGGTATGACACAAAGTTTTTGACTTGAACAAATGGAAGGATAAAATGCCATTAACTGAGATGAGATCATAGCAGAAAAAGCAGGTTTTCTCAGGGTAGAGATCAGAAGCTTAATTTTGGCCATGCCAAGATTGTGATCTCTAATACATAGATATGACCACATTGATTAGGCAGTTAGTAGGATTTCAGAGAAGTACAGGTTGGAGACACAAATTTGGGTGTTGTAATCTTATGGAAGTAATTTAAAGGCATAAAGATGGAAAAGTGTCCTAAGAGAGTGTATATAGCTAGAAAAAAAAGAAAGAAAGAAAGAAAGAAAGGCAGGGATTCATGCCTTAAGAGAGCTGGGAAATAAGGATGAACCAGCAAATGAGACTGAGGAATAAATAATTTTGTGAGCTATTAGGGAAATCAGGAGAGTATAATAGCTTGCAAACCAAGGGACATAAGTGCTTTAAAGAAGAGGGAGTGACTTACTGTGACAAATGCTGATGATGATTTAAATGAAAAAAAAAAAAATCCGAGAGTTAAAGTAAGCTCATTGATGACTTTGGCAAGAGCAGTTTAAATGAGACACTGGAAGCAAAAGACAAAAGTTTTGACTGAGTTTTAAGGAGAATAGGATGAGAAAATTAAAGACTAGCTGATTGCTCTTTCAAAAATCTTAGGTATAAGCAAAGTGATAGAAGTGGTGTTATTTGCAGAGAGTGAACAAGGTCCAGGGGAAGAATACTTATACATGCTTGATTGCTATTTTCCTTGTAAAACATTTCAAATTCTACAAAAGACACATTAAAATGTTTTAATAAATACTTAAATTTTTAACAAATACATTTTCTAACCTAATACCTATTTTTCTTAGTTGGTGCTGATAAAATAGTCCCAGGATAAAATTAGAATAATTTGAAATGACTATAATAAAAGAACATTAGATCTGCCCACACTTAATGACAATTTTTTTATTCTTATGTTAATCCCCATACATTACATCATTAGTTTTAGATGAAGTGTTCCATGATTCATTGTTTGTGCATAACACCCAGTGCTCCATGCAGAATGTGCCCTCCTCAATACCCACCACCAGGCTAACCCATCCTCCCACCCCCCTCCCCTCTAGAACCCTGTTTGTTTTTCAGAGTCCATTGTCTCTCATGGTTCGCTTAATGACAATTTTTAAAAGAGACTACAAGCATAGCATATGTCTAATTAGTTAGAGAAAAAAAATGCTGACTCCATTAGGAACAAGAATTTCTGCCTCTTAATGAAAATTTGTTTGTTGTGTATGATAATAACCATTCCTATTATGTAGCTGCAGATTTTTATCCTGTAGTCAAATATGCTTTCTCAAAAGATTATATGATTATTTGGTTGTATGTTCTCTAGAGTCTTGAAGGCTTCTAAATTGTACCTATGTACAATGTACAATGTATAATCATATAATCTTTATATCATCTCACACAAATCAATAAAATATTATAACTTTCACCATCTTATCTATGTATAGAAACAACTATACTATTTTTCTGAACCAAATATATTTTCTTCAGGGCAGGTCTATATTGATTGTTTGCCATGCCCTAAAACATAAATTACAATTTTGGAAATTGAAAGGTCATATCTGTACTAAGTAAAGTGGTGGCATCTACAAACTCCTCTTTCTACTTTTCTTTGATCTGTTGCTGTTTAGAGGCTTTTAAGTGTTTTGGACTTAATGAGTTCTTACTTGATTAGTTGCCAGATGATAAATGAAAACCATTTAAGGATCTATTCTTTCAAAAAGTTTTCTTCAGCTGAAAAAAATTAAATAATTGTAAATATGCAATATTTTCAAATTTCAAAAATGTCAGAGAATAAAAATTTAATTGAGGGTCTCAAAAACTATTCATTAATATTTATGAAAATCTTAATAGGACTGTATGACTACCTCTTACTACAGTGACAAGGGATGATAGTCTATGGAGTTCTGTAACTGTAGTATAAAATGGATATGCTATTTAGCTATATTAGTCTCTACATTACATTAATATACAACACTAAAGAGAGAAAAAATACACCTTTTGAAAATTAATCTGAAACTTTGATTTCAGAGTTACAGTTCCAAATATAATTTAAATTTGTAATATATTTCTGTGAAATTTTATTTCCTGAGGTTGTAAGGAATTCAAAATAATACATGTGGTCATTTTCCTTCTATAGTCTCCTTTTCTCCTATAGTCTTTCCAAATTAATAAATGGCACCATTATTTACTAAGTTACTGAGATCAAAAACCTAGAAGACATTCTTGATTCATCCCACTGCCAACTTCCTTTGGCAAGCCACATCACTTCTCTCTTGGATTATGGGGTGGGGGGGGGGGGGGGGTTCTCCTGGCTGGGATCTGTTCCATTCTTGACACCATTCCGCACACACTAACCAAAGTGATAACATAAAATTATAGATCTCACTATTCAAAACTGCTTTTCACCTACAAAATTCCAATATGCATATAGTAACCTACATGGCCCTACACTATTTGACTATCCTTCCACATCTCTAACCACTAATCCTCCTGCTTGTCATGCTGTAATCAGCCTCTTCCCACTTCCTTTAGTCTGTGAACTAAACTACTTCGACCCCCAGGGCCTTTCATTTTCTGTTTCCACCACCTGAAACACTATCCTTATATTTCCCATTCATAAAGGAGGTTGTAGTATGATGTCAGCATTCCAGAAAGTTGTTCCCGACCAAAAGTTATTCTTGACCACATTCAAATGTGACTCTATATATCAGAATTCCCTTGTATATTTTTCTCTCATCTTCTAAAACAGGGCTTGGCACATGATAGGCACAGAAAATGTATTTTATAAATCAACAAATATGATACACTAGTGAATGTAATTCTTAATTTATGAATTTCCTAATTAGTATAAAATGGGGAAAGAAAAGGAGAATGCTATAGAGGAAAAGGCTAGACTCTCCTATCAAAGACTAAAGTTCAAATCTCATCTCTTCCATTTATTCACTGCATGGACAAAATATAAAAAACTCCCAGACTTTTTCTATTAAAAAATAAAAACAATAGATTCCTAAAAGTAGTATTTAATAAATGAAATAAAACTTTACTTCATATGTGTGTCACTACTTAAAGCTTAATAAACGTTAACTTATTTTCTTCCATGTACATATCTTCTTGAGATATCTATATTCTTCTTAAGATATCTGTATCTTCTCATGCAAGGGAAATTATTAGGTAGCAAGTACACTCAGGAAAAATAAACATATACCTAACTGACTGAAGAAGGATAAAGAATTGAAAAGTTCTGTCTAAAATGTTGTCACTAGACATTTTTGGATATTAATCTAACAATACAAATAGGTACAATTTAGAAGCCTTCAAGACTCTTCAGTCACTTGTGTTTTTCTCAAATATAAGTCACAAAAGGTCCCTTTATTACTGTATGTGTGTTCATAGATTAAGAACAATTTAATGTACATGTTTTACAAAAGATATGGAATGAACAACTTTTCTCATTATCTAAGCGTAGACAAAACAACTCGCTAATTTCCTTTTGAACACCCCCAATTGTTTCCAAAGATACATACACCACAAGAGTTCTAATTTTTTTTTAAGTTATATAGAGAAATCTGATTTCTAACAGCAGCTTTCGAATCTTCTTTCTCAGATGCATATCCTTTGTGTTCTGTATTGAACAATTAATGTCATTAGAGGCTAGAGAATTAATAGCTCTCATTAAAAACATCTGAAGAATTTTCGGCACCACCATAACTGCTGGCAACTTGTTCTGCCCAAGTGGAAATCAAGGTTATATTCTTTATTCTTGCTTCTAAATTCCTTCATCAAATTTATGATTATCCAAATGAAAACTATTTTGCCACATGAAGATTCTCATTTAGTTGCCATTCGGGAGTAGTATAACACACTAGATTATTAATAAAGTTTAATGGATAATAGAAATTATCTTGACATAATGTCAATTAGTATAGGAAAACCAATACTATTTTTATTTGCTGCAGTTAGGATGACAGAATGTTATATCTCTCTTGCTGCCATTATTCCTAAGGATATCGAGAGAAGGTAACTGATTTTTCACTAACTAAAAGTGGATACAAAACCATATAGGGTTAGAACTGTTACCTTGTATACAAAATTACATAGTGGTGATCTAATTCAGCAAGACAAAAGAGATAATACTTAAATTATAAGTCATATAAATTGATTTTCAGTTCTTGAATTGTTAAAGACCCTATCATAGAAAACAAAACATGTGAAAGGATGCTTAGACAATATATTTTTAATTCAATGCCAACTATTTTATTTTGTATTTTGCCTTAATTCTTAAAGTGGAGAAAAATGGAATTAATCTAGATAAAAATATTTGCTATATTTTAATAAGTCATAGGACAAACTGGAAATCTAAAGGAGGCAAGTAAAAAATATGTGATGTGAAAGTAGTGGAGGTGTAGTTCTGCCAACCTAGTAATCTGAGTTATAAACTATTAGCAAGTGTAGTAAGATCTGTCTTATATTGTGGCAAAATTTCATTTTTTTCTTTAATTTTTTATTTGTTGTTTTCTATTAAAATCTCTAAGTTTTGACCAACAGTTTTCTTCAGAATTTTAATTACTTTTCATTTATTTCACGCAGTTCCTTTATTTATCCCCAGCTGAAAATTCAGAGTATTTTTTTTCCTGAAAATCTCACAATTTTCTGATACTTTGTACCTGAAACAATCTTTTATTATCCCAAGGATAAACATAATTTTTGTAAATTACTACAGATTAAAAATTGTTTTGAAACATTAACAGCTACTGAACCATTTCCACATGCCACATGTCAAGTATTTGTTTTTATAACAACTTTCGCCTCTGGCCATTATTACATACACTAGTGGATAAAAGAAGTGTTTATTAACATATTTGGTATTTCATTAAACATATTGGTTGACTAGTGACAAAATAGGCATAAGGAAAAATAACTATGCCCTAAAATAGCTTAGTACATATTAAGAAAGATATAACTTACATATGTAAAAGCATTAGACAAGTATGAATAGGTGACCTCATCAGTTTTGCTCATCAGTTTACCTTGGAAGACTTCAAAGTGAGCTGACATTTTGAAGGAAGCCTTTATAAATAATAATGTGCATCCTATTGGTGTGGGTATTTTCCCAAAGACTATACATTTCTTTTAAAAAGAACACCTATTTTCATAAGTAGTATTTAAGCAACAAACTTAAGTTGTCACTTTTAATGAGTTGACACCCTTGCTTCTTTGTTTAAATTTATAATTAAACTATCCTTCTGATTAGTTTCTTTCCTTAAGTAATTCAGTCATGAAGGTGAGATTGTGTACAAATATTATTCTTAACATCCAGTGTTTGTATGAATTTTCCTCCTGAACTATCAAATATAATATGCTAAATGTCAAATGGCAGTATAAAATAGTGGTAAACAAAATGGGTTTTTAGTGTGTTTGTAGGTGAGGTCAAACAGCTTGAACTGATTTCAGCTGTGCAATGTAATAGCTATATGATTTCAGTCATGATATCTTAATTGTCCTTCAGGGCTCTCTTCTTTAATTTGGGGACAATAGCATTACCTCCTCCCTCATGATATTGATACAAGTAAATAAATACAGGTAAAATAAATAAATACAAGTAAAAAATTAGGAGGTGTCCAGAAGTATATAGAATGTTGGCCATTAATACCGTAAATTTAGTGGCATTGGCCCCAAGCAGTAGAAAGTTTTTTCCTAGATTACACACATCAAGACACATTATATTATTCCAAGAGAAACAAATATTACTTTCTCCTATAAAACAGGATTTTACATGATTAATACAGAAAAGTAATCCATCATCTCAGCCAAGGTAACTCCACTGACTTAAGAGAATATTTCCCCAAATATGCCTTGCTAAATGCTAGTTTTTAGAAATGTTCTGGAAAAGGGTTTTTGGTTTTTGTTTGGAAAAGGGGTTTTGTACTCAAATTTTGAAAATATTACACATGCATCATTTAATGGAAAAATAACTAATTGTAGATCCAACATATGTATATATAATACATTCTGAGTAAAAACTATAGTCAGAAAAATTTAAATCCAGCCAGTCACAAAATTATATCACTACAGCATTCATTCATATGTGTGTGAGAGAGTAATCTATAAACATACTGTAGAACTAGTGTTCTCTGGAATATAGTTGGGAAATTTTGTTCTAAATCCACAGATGTCCTTTTACATAGGATCAAAAGGTAACTATAAGATATTGATATTTTATGAAAAAAATCTCAATGTGGTGAGAGTTTTGTAAGTATCCAAAACTTTACTTATTAAAACTTTCCAAACATCTTAGGTCTGCAAAAATTTCCTAGAAACCTAACCTCTTAAATACTAGCTTTATTATTAGATTGCTGGTGATTGCTGCTTTCCTTCAGGCTAGAAACACAGAACAACCTTCTAGTGATTTCACTTCCTTTTTGGAACCTACGAAATACAGACATATATAAAACATAAGAAACTTTAAAGTTGTAAAAGTTAACAAATTTTTTTGAAACTTCAAATTGCAGGAGAAGTTCAAGGAGTACAACTATGAATATAAAATAATTTTCTCACTTTTAAACTGTCATTTCTAAAATTATTAAAAGCAGAATCAACCAAAGCCAGTTTTTCTAGTCAGTATATTTATAATCAGTGGATGTTTTTAATTGTACTTCTCTTATTTTGTTAATTTAGCCAAGAAGAAACATAATTCTTATTTAGTCTTTATCTTTAATTTATAATTTACCTGTATATGTAAAACCAAGTTTATTAAGTATGTAAACAGCAGTTCTGGCTGAGTGTGATAGGAATACCAATTTGAGGAACAGATGATTTGTATATTGAGTTGCCCTTATAAAATTAGCCCTCCAGTTTGCTTTGAGTTAGCAAACATTTTGCACTGTATGCAGTCCAAAATAGCTTGAATAAGCAGGGTAGAAAATCCAGAATCAGGATAGAGGTCAAAATTTTCAAGGCTGCCTCACAAAGATAACATGGTAACAAAAGCCAAAGACTAGTAATATGTTCACTAATTAACTTTAAATTCAACATACATATTGACATACAATAGATTCAATATTGTCTTTTCTATATGCATTTATGTTTGTTTTATTCTCTATAAATTTTAAAATCACTCCCTGGGTATCTAACTTAGAAAGAGCTAGAGGAATTCTATCATTCTAATAGAATAGAAATGCATTATCTCAAAATTACCTTTCATTTTATTAAAAAGAGTTTAAAAAATTGACCAAAGATGTAATATTACTATAATTTAATCAGTATTCTGAATTTTTAGTTTTTTCATAGGAATAAAGTGGATAAATAAGAGCAGTTAAAAAAATTTTTGGTCTCTTTAGAGCTTTATGCTTTCCAAGCTTATCAGATATTTCAAGATGGCACCCTTAACTATGAAATATCCATGTATGGTACGGTAAAGAAAAGAATGGGGCTACAACTTTATTTTATGATTGATACTGTGATAACATAGTCAAAATATCTAGGTTTGATTGATGTTTAGAATTCACTATTTCACTCCTGAGACACACACTCATAGTAAATAGGGCATATCTCCAGGTAGCATCTCCACGTTCTCTCCAAAGAACCCCCCCACACTGGGGGTCCTTCAGCTACATTTACTTTGATCTTAGTAACTCTCTATTAGATTAGCTGTTTACTTTTTCATAATTTCCCAACTATCTAATTTTCACAATTCAGCTTAAATCTCATTTGGTCTCATTCTCTATCCAGGTGGACAGAACACAAAACAAAATGAAACAAAACCAATACTAGTTTTCTCTCCTATTCATGGCTTACAACTTTACATTCAGGACTACAATGGGCTATAGAACTGAGGCTAATATGCTAAAAAATATTAATGACAATATTTTAGTTGTTAGCTACAATTTTAATTTTTTTTTTACTTTGGGTTACATCTAGAATGGAAATACACATGTAAAACCAATCGAAGCTTAAAATGAGTAAATGATAGATCTTTGTCTTAGTCTATTTCTGCTTCTCACTCTGAGTCTTTCCCAAAGCAAAGCCCAAGTAGGTTTAGTGCAAGCAGCACTTTCATGTACGTAGGTAATTCTGGGAAACATCCACAGGGGAGTAGCATTGTGAGACTGGTAAGGGAAGTATATGGTATATGATTTTGCCAAAACCTAAATAATCCTTAGTCTCTGAATTTCTTGCTTGAGCCAGTTATTAATTTCTCTGTTTTTATTTTTCTTCTGAATGCACTCTCATCACATGCTCTGGATCCACATATCATACACCCTATGCACAGAAACCGGGCCAGCTGGTTAGGTGCTGCCTCCAGAATATTTTCTTGGCATGGTTACATAAGGTACCTATAAATGAGAAGGTTCATCCCTGCCACCCACAGACCACATCTGTTACTATTAGTGTCAATAACTTTAAATTAGGCCCTCTCTTCGGTCATCAATAAACAAGTCTAAGGTCTTTTTTTTTTTTAAGATTTTATTTATTTATTTGTGAGAGAGAGAATGAGAGAGAGCACATGAGAGGGGGGAGGGTCAGAGGGAGAAGCAGACTCCCTGCCGAGCAGGGAGCCCGATGTGGGACTCGATCCAGGGACTCCGGGATCATGACCTGAGCCGAAGGCAGTCGCTTAACCAACTGAGCCACCCAGGCGCCCCAAAGTCTAAGGTCTTGTATTAATAGTACAGTCACTTTAAAAGCAGTCTCCGAATTGTCAGTAGCCTCAAGGCTCGATCCCATGACCATGAGATCACAACCTGAGCCAAAACCAAGAGTCAGACACTCAACTGACTGAACCACCCAGGCACCCCAATATAACTAACTCTTATGTACTTTTTAATAACCCCACAGTCAATTCACAAACTAAGAGTAAAGGATACATGCTCTCATTGTTTCCTTGTGAGATACAACATAGTTACTGTTCATCACATAATTATGTTACTTTCCTGCTAATAATAAAAATAAATACAATTGATACTAAAATTTTATGTCTAAACCCAAAGTCAATGCTCTGGGTACTTTTGCAGTCATTTACAGACAAATGCAGAGAGGCAAAAATTTTGAGTTGCACAATACACATATTCTCATCTGAGGTTGAACAAGATACCATTCTGTTTTCTTGTTTTCAGCTCTCATCCTACAAATAAATGTCCTTTTCAAAGTTTATTGTCTTTTTTTTTGCATTTTTGTGGGGTTTTTTGCTGGTGATTTTGCAACTTAATATGCCTCCAGGCATAGTGCTGATGTGCCGTCTAGAGTTTCCAAGCACAAAAAAGACTATGATGTACCTTATGGAGAAAATATGTGCTTTAGATAAGTGTTGTTCAGGCATGAGTTACAGTGTTGTTGGCTGTAGATTCAATGTTAACAAATCAACAATATGGCACATACAGTAAAAGGAAGAAGAAATTTCCCAATCTGTACATGAGGCCACTCTAGAAAATGTTAAGGTAACATATATAGTTTATGATAAAGCTATGGAAAAGTTGGGGAAATGGCTAAATTTGTGGATTCATAAGATGATAACTAATTCAAAAAAGCATAGTAGTGAAGCCAAAGCCAAAGAAATTTGTAGTCTCAGATATTCTGATTTAGTAAAACTGAGAAGGAAATAAGAATCTTTATATTTGGCTAGCAGAATGGTTAATTTAGATGTTGGTAGTCCACTCTTTGAGAAACAGTAGAAAATAACAGAAATGCAGCTATTTTCAATTTAAAGACTTTTTTGTTGTTAAAAATCAAACTTTTAAAAACTATTAGAGCAACTTCATGAAGCACCAGTATTTCAACTATATCACTAGGGATCCGAAACTAGTTGGTCACAGGAAGATATCGATTTCTTATCCCTAAATCTCATAGCCTTTTGTATAAAAAGAAAAAAAGTGTGGTTGGAAATGGATTGATTGCACCTCTCATTTTTGAATTAGTTCTGAAAAAGCTTGATCATTATTTAGTTATGTCTTCCTCTAAATCAGTATCTTCTTTTAAAAATTTTTAAAATTGGGTTGCCTGGGTGGCTCAGTTGTTAAGCATCTGCCTTCAGCTCAGGTCATGATCCCAGGATCCTGGGATCAAGCCCCGCATTAGGCTCCCTGCTCAGCGGGAAGCCTGCTTCTCCCTCTCCCACTCCCCCTGCTTGTGTTCCCGCTCTCGCTATGTCTCTCTCTGTCAAATAAATAAAAAAAAATCTTTAAAAAAAATTTTCTTAAATTAATTCACTTTTTTGCCTTACTTTTTTTTAGTATAGTTGACACACAATGTTACATTAGTTTCAGGTGTACAACTTAGTGATTTGACAAGTTTATACATTATGCTGTGTTCACCACAAGTAGAGCTACCATCTGTCTCATTACATCGCTATTACAATATCACTGACTGTATTCCATATGTTCTGCTTTTTGTTCCCATAACTTACTCATTCCATAACTGGAGGCCTGTATCTCTCTCCTTCCTCTTCACCCATTTTGCTCAACTACCCCCCTCCACCACGCACTCCCAGCAAACATCTGTTTGTTCTCTGTATTTATAGTTCTATAAATAGTATCTTTTTATGTTGGTAGGACCCTAACCAAGGGTTGGTTTTCAAGGTTATGTATTATCTTCTTTCTACAAAATTGAAGGTGCTTGTAAATTTTAAAAGGTGCTTGTATATTTTAAAAATGTTTTAAATACTTTAAAAAAATATTGGTATTCTTGAGTGGTGTTGTATGTACCTAAAGTTCTGAATATTGTTGTAACAATTTTATGACATTAAAATGGTTTTATAGACTAACAGTTTTATAAGATTTTAATGTCAAAATAATGTTTAAAATGCTGTCATTTTTTAAAATAAATTTTCTAAATGTTTTTATTGCTAGTCATTTTTATGGATGAAGTAAGCATAGTTCATTAATGTTGTAATTGATTTGAATATACAGATTATTATATATATATCTTTTTGTCTAATGTAAACACTTAATGGCTATTAATGTTTAATTTTCTAATACATACATATACTGATTCCAATGATAAAACAAAATTGTGACTGCTTTGCTATATATATTTATATTATAGCATTTTATTATCTAGGGGAGGGAGTATTTCAGTATTTTTTTTTAACATGTGTTTTGAATACAACATGTTCACACTTGCTGATTACATTTCTGCAAGGGCTTTCCACCATCTGTACTCTATAGTTGCTGAAAATGTTAAACCCAGAGGGGAATAAATGACAATAATCATTAGCATGAAGCAACAATAAGGAATCTAAACTTGCAAGCTCAGAATTTGCCTACAGTTTATGATTAATGAAGGCAAATACATACTGAAAGCTGATTATGTGTTTCATTTTATGTGATGCCTAAGGCGCTACAGCTTAAGAGAAACAGTATTGGAATCCCTCATATCTTACTACAAGTTCAATTTGTTTTCCCACTTGCATTGATTTTTGGATAGTATTTATCAAACTGAATCAGCAATAATAACTCTTGGCTACAGTAAATTTTAAGCAATTTGAATATATTTATCTCCCAGTCCCCAAAGTTAGCATTGTTTCATCTAGTAAAACTATGACACCTTGATTCTTAGATTAATAAATACTCTTAAAGACAAATAAACATGTATTCCCATGCAATTCTTGAGTCTTTTTATAAGCCTAATGCAATTCCTGAGGTGTTTTTCCCCCCAAGCTCTAATGTCTTTTCCTGTATTTCCTCTGGGATTTATTTATTAAAGTAATTACAAAATTTGTCTTACATAAACACCTCAAGATTTCTCTCACAGTGGTTCTCAACTACTGATTCAGTAGTTGAGAAGATCCAGCTTAGATGGATCTGTTTTTAAGTGCAGTATACAAAAAAAACCCCCAAAAAACAAAAAAACAGACATGTAGAAGTTAGATAACTTTAAGGTGCTATACAGATTTTGTATAAAGTTTATTTAGTGCCTGTTTAGGTGGATTCAGCTGGGATCTAATATCCTCTTATGTAGATGTGTCCACTAATTTTGCCATATTAGTCCGCCAGTGGTGCCATTTGGAAATACTTTCAGTATTTCCTGGTGACAGGCTCATTAAATCACAAATGTAAATTTATTGCATTAGTCTATTTCCTGAATTTGCTATTTCCATGTTGTCATACCTGGCCCACTGGCTAAGGAACATGATTAATATAATGAGTCAAAAGGACCATTTAAGTGTTTGAATGACTTTGTAGTCACTTAAATAAAAATTCCTTAGAATCATCAGGGATGTTTAATTATACTTATAAACTCCCAACATGGATGATTTGTATTTTTTTAAATTTTTTATTGTTATGTTAATCACCATACATTACATCATTTCTTAATCTCAGGAAACAAACTGAGGATGATTTGTATTTTTAATTGGAATCATAAAAACACCATATTTCTACTGGGAAAGACTATTTATATAATGGCAGAGTATGAAAAGTATAATTAAAATAGAATTAATATCCCAGCACTAGTATTTCTTAGAATCTTGAAAGAACTATTCCAGTATTTGGTGGTTGTTTTGTCAGTGACATCAAGACATTCTTTAGGAAATTTGGACTAAGCTATTTCAAGATCCTATATATATTTGACATCATTTAAAGTTATGACTGACTCATTCAAATTGTTTTATGTATTTATGAGAATAAATCAATATCATATATTAAAGTATCAGGTTGAAACACAATACACTTTAAATCAGGATTTATATTAAAAGAATATATGACATTTGAAGAATGATGATCATTTTAGTCTGATTTTCCAAACTTTTACAGAAAGAAACAGGAAAATTAAATCATTGTTCTGTCCACAAAACAAATTATATTTATTTAATTTAAAACATCCTTCACGAGCACTGGGTGTTATATGCAACCAATGCATTGTTGAACACTACAACAAAAATTTATGATGTACTATATGCTGACTAACTGAACATAATAAAAAAAATCCTTCTATACTACAAAATTAAAAGCACAAATCTTAAATTTACTCAGGTTAATTTTTACATATGATACTTTTATGTAGCTCACACAAGATGCAAAATATTTCCAACATTTCAGAAGGCTCCCTCATGCCACTTCTCAGTGGCTCTCCTCCCTTGTCCAAAGATACCACTATTTTGATATCTATCACCATAGATTAGGTTTGCCTGTTCCTTACACTTTAAATAAATGGAATTAAAATATGTGCTGTTTTCTGTATGTATCTTTCATTCATCCATAGATCTTTAAGATTCATTGTACTTGCTTCATGTATCAAAAAGTCATTTTTTATTGGTGTATAAAATTCTATTGTTTGAATATTCTACAATTTACTCATATAGTCAGTTCTTAATGGATATTTAGGTTGTTTCCAGATTTGACACTTATGAATACCCTGGAATATTGTGTATATTCTTTTGATGGATATGTGTACTCATCATACTTGGGTGTGTATATATATATATGTATATATAAAATTTGGATTTCTGGGTCATGTGGTGAAATATTACTAGTTTTAGAAGATGTGGTCAATGAGTTTTTCAAAGGGAAATTTATCATACCACCAGAAATATATGAGTTACAGTTGATCCACATCCTCATCAACACTTTATTTTAGGTCTTCTTAATCACAGAAAATTTGTTCATAATTGTAGACAATTTGGTGGGTGTTTAGTGGTATCTCATTATGTTTAATAGGTAATTCCTGATAAGAAAGGGTACTGAGTTCCTTTTCATATGTTTAATGAACATTCCTATTTTTTTTATTGGCAAGGTGCCTGCCCGAACTTGTAGATTAGTCAAGTTTTAGTTCATTTCATTTTCTCTATGATTTATAGGATTTTTAAAAATATATTGAGCATACAAGCCCTTTTTTGGATACAAGTATTTTTAATGTCTTCACTTTGTTCACCATTTTAATGGTGTCTTTAAATAAATGGAAGTTCTTAATTTTAATGAAGTCTAATTTATCAATCATATCTTTTATGGTTAGTTCTTTTTGTATCCTGCTTTGTGAAGATATTCTCCTATATTTCCTCCTAAACTATTTATTGCTTTACCTATTATATTTAGATCTAAATTTCACATGTAATTTTTAACAAGCTGTGAGGTAGTAGATATTATTTATTTTTCCAACTAGATATAAAATTGATTCAGCATGACACTGAAAATAATCCTTCCCTTATGGGTTTACAGTTGTACTTTACTTGTAATCAAATTAAAAAGATCAACATTTGTGAGATTTTTCTGGACACATGATTTAGTACCATTGGTCTATATGTCTTATGTATTTGATATTGTAATCTCTCCAACTTGGATCATCTTCTTCAAGATTGTCTTACAGTCCATATACACTTTAGAATTAGCTTGTTAATTTACCCAAAAAATCCACTGGAATTTTGTTTGTGATTGTGTAAAACTATAAATCAATTGAGAAAAATGTATATTTTAATACTGTTGAGACTTCAAATCTGTTAAGTGCCCTTTACTTTGTAGTTGCATATATTGGGGTAGCTTAATTTATAGGTATCTTAATTATTCTGATTGTACTAGAAATAGTTTTTTTTTAAATGTATTTTCCAATTGCTTGCTATTATTATATAGAAATACTATTTATATTTGTATACCCAACTTGTATTCAGCCACCTTGTTAAATTTGATACCCCTACTAGTTTATTGATTTATGTACAGAATCATGTCATTTGAAAATAATGAAAGTGTAATTCTTTATTTTTTCCTAATTTTATATATGCCATTTATAGGAACTGCAGTGCAATGTTGAATATATGTGTCTTGTTTAATTTCCAATTTTTAGTTTTTATTTAATATTGTGGATCAAAGCAAAGCCTTATGTCTTAAGAGGTAGAAAGCAGAAGGAAAATAAGAAGTCAAGGCAGAACTAAGCATTTATAAATTTCCTTAACAAGTGAAATGGCTAAACAACCTAAAAAGATTGAAGAGGTGTATATGAATTTCTGCATTGGTCAGGCTCCCTCTGCCTTGACTACCCTAGGTGTATTCTGCTCACTGATAGTCCAGTGGTTCATGAAGGGAGCAAAATAATGGGTTGCTCAATTAGAAATCATGATGTAGCAGGCCAGACTTAATGCCTTAGCTCACTAAGATTGTGAGACATATGACATACAGCAATTGGATGGGTGTTTTATTATTTCCTATCAGTGTTCCTCACTGACTTAGCCTACATAAGCATTTCTATTGTTTCACACTCATCAAATGCTTAGTAGTTTAGCTAAAGCACTTTACTCTTGCACATGCTTTCATATTATACAAATTTAAACAAGTCATAGTGGTTCATATTTAGTCACAGTAGGTTATAAAACCAACTATGTGGATAAGATGGCCCTTACAAAGCTCATTGGGTAGACATGCATAGGTCATTCCTGTCTTTGAGGTGAAAAAAAATTCAATTATCTCACCATTTAATAGCATGATTTGTGTAGGTAAGTTACTTGGATAGAGAAGCACAGTTTCTAGTTTCTTGAGAACATAATGCCTGTTACTATAAGCAAACATTGAATTTTATCAAAACTAACTCAAACTCATTTTATCAAAACTACCATGCTTTCAAATAATTCTACGGTTTTTCTTAATTTTTAATGTGAGGGAGTAAAATACATTGTTTTCTTTTTTAAAATTTTTTCTTTTATCTCTTTTTTTACTGAGATATTTATTTATTGAACTCAGGCTTTTATTTTTTTATTTAAATTTAATTAGTTAACATATAATGTATTACTGGTTTCAGAGGTAGAGGTCAGTGATTCATCAGTTTTATATAATACCTGGTGCTCATTACATCACATGCCCTCCTTAATGTCCATCTCCCAGTTACCCCATCCCCCCCCCCCCCCCTTTTTTTTTTTTTAATGTTAGACCAAATTTGGGGAGTTAGAATAGACCCACAGGTAATCAAACTTTAAATATATTTTGCATTGTTTTGCTCTAATACTTTTTAGAATTTTCACATATGTTTCTAAGAGATCTATTGGACTGTAATTTTCCTTTCTTGTATATTTCATATTGGTTTGGAGATTTGTTAGTCTCCTAATATGAATTGGGATGTGTCCCCTTATACTATAATCTCTAAATGAGTTTTGTAAGGTTAGTATCACATTTTTTCTTAAAAGTTTGAGGCAATTCACCAGTGAAACCATCTGGGCCTGAAGAGTTCTTTGATTTTAAATTAATTTTTAAAATCTTATTAAGGGATATTAAAATTTTCTGTTTGTTTTACATCTTGAAAATCTGGAAATGAAATTTAAAAGAACATATCTAGACAGAAGTTGCTGTGGCCAAGGTCAAAGAGGTTGCTCTCTCTGTTCTCTTCTGGGACACATATCCAAAGGCAAGGGAAAAAAGGCAAAAATGAGCTATTGGGACTTCATCAGGCTAAAAAGCTTTTGCACAGCAAAGGAAACAGTTGACAAAACCAAAAGATAACCTACAGAATGGGAGAAGGTATTTGCAAATGTCTTATCAAATAAAGGGCTAGTATCCAAAATCTATAAAGAACTTATCAAACTTAACACCCAAAGAACAAGTAATCCAATCAAGAAATGGGCAGAAGACATGAACAGAAATCTCTCCAAAGAAGACATCCAATTGGCCAACAGACACATGAAAAAAATGCTCAACATCACTCAGCATCAGGGAAATACAAATCAAAACCACAATGAGAAACCACCTCACACCTGTCAGAATGGCTAAAATTAACAAGTCAGGAAACAACAGACGCTGGCGAGGATGTAGAGAAAGGGGAACCCTCTTCCACTGCTGGTGGGAATGCAAATTGGTACAGCCATTCTAGAAAACAGTATAGAGGTTCCTCAAGAAGCCAAAAATAAGGGCGCCTGGGTGGCTCAGTTGGTTAAGCGACTGCCTTCGGCTCAGATCATGATCCTGGAGTCCCGGGATCGAGTCCCGCATCGGGCTCCCTGCTCGGCAGGGAGTCTGCTTCTCCCTCTGACCCTCCCCCCTCTCATGTGCTCTCTCTCATTCTCTCTCTCTCTCAAATAAATAAATAAAATCTTTAAAAAAAAAAAGAAGTCAAAAATAAACCTACCCTATGATCCAGCAATTGCACTACTAGGTATTTACCCCAAAGATACAAATGTGGTGATTTAAAAGGGCACCTACAGCCCAATGTTTATAGCAACATGTCCACAATAGCCAAACTATGGAAAGAACCCAGATTTGTCCACTGGCAGATGAATGGATAAAGAGGAGGTGGTATATATATACAATGAAATATTACTCAGCCATCAAAAAATGAAATCTTGCCATTTCCAACAACATGGATGAAACTAGAGGGTATTATGCTAAATGAAGTAAGTCAATCAGAGAAAGACAATTATCATATGGTATCACTCATATGTGGAATTTAAGAAACAAAATGGGGGATCACAGGGGAGGAGAGGGAAAAATAAAACAAGATGAAATCAGAGAGGGAGACATTCCAAAAGAGATTCTTAACCACAGGAAGCAACCTAAAGGTTGCTGGAGCGGAGGGGGTTAGGGGAATGGGGTAACTGGGTGATGGATATTAAGGAGGGCACATGATGTAATGAGAACTGAGTGTTATATACAACAGATGAAATACCAAACTCTACCTCTGAAAATAATAATACACTATATGTTAATTAATTAAATGTAAATAAAATAAAAATGAATTTAAAAATAAGTATTACAACAAAAAATTTTAAAAAAACATCTAAAATAAAGCATTAGCTCTATTTTTAACTTTTTGAGGCACTTCCACACCGTTTTCCAAAGTGGCTGTACCAACTTGCATTCCCACCAACACTGTAAGAGGGTTCCCCTTTCTCCACAACCTCTCCAACATTTGTTGTTTCTTGCCTTGTCAATTTTTGCCATTCCAACTGGTGTAAGATGCTATCTCAATGTGGTTTGGATTTTATTTTCCCTGATGGCTAATGATGATGAACATTTTTTCATGTGTCTGTTAGCCATTTGTATGTCTTCTTTTGAGAAGTGTCTGTTCATGTTTTCTGCCCACTTTTTGACTTGATTATTTGTTTTCTGGGTGTTGAGTTTGAGAAGTTCTTTATAGATCTTGGATACCAGCGCTTTATCTGTAGTGTCATTTGCAAGTATCTTCTCCCATTCTGTGGGTTGCCTCTTTGTTTTGTTGACTGTTTCCTTTGCTGTGCAGAAGCTTTTTATCTTGATGAAGTCCCAAAAGTTCATTTTTCCTTTTGTTTCACTAGCCTTTGGAGATGTATCTTGAAAGAAGTTGCTGTGGCCGATGTCAAAGAGAGTACTGTCCATGTTCTCCTCTAGGATTTTGATGAATTCCTGTCTCACATTGAGGTCTTTCATCCATTTTGAGCATTAGCAAATGAAAAATTTCAAGAAAATAAAAATTCAGAATGGACATATCTAGTTTCCCTGCTGACAAGTAAGACTAAGATTCTGAAGGGCATATTTCCTTTAATCCCTAGTGAAAACTCTAGAAGATAGATTTGATTTTTCCCTATCAACCAAGAAAAACCTTTTAGGTCACATTTTTAACTCATGTTTTGAATGAGGTCAGCAGGATAACAATGTGATATGTCTTGTGTGATGGTTCTAAAAATAGTCAACTCTAAGTTATAATACTGTTTTATGTCTGAACAATGAAATTTAAACTCTAAAACTCTGGGGCACTAAGTTGTTTAAGTGAGGATTTCAAACCTGACCTAGAATGTCCCTTAGTAAAGTTTTTCAAGAAAACTTTTATCAGAACAGCTTATGAAATATAAATGAGGAGTATATTTAAATTTATTAATTAAACAATAGATGTATCCATTAGAAATTATTCCTAATGTACAATATTTTAGTTTTAAAATATATTAATCTGGATATCCAGCAGTGCCCTAGCCCCAAACCAACTGTAACAGCTTGGACAAGAAATCTAATATTATTACATTTGACTCTACTTATGCAGATAAGGGTGATAATAAAAACTGCCTTAAAAAGTGATTGTGTAAATTCAATGAGAACATTCAATAATGCACTTAGCATTTTACCAGATACTTCTTTGCCACCCAGTAATTGTTAACTATCATAAATTTACATGTCTCAGCTTGCTTTTAACTCTATTAATTAAAATATTATCTCTAACATAGTACATACTTAATAAACATTAAGAATAAATGACACGTTAAATTTACATTGAAAAGACATTTTAAAAGGGACACTATTAGAATTGCCTAGTAAAGACCTCGAAAATCCACTCCTTCATAAAAGCAACAAAACACCGGTAAAAGCTGTCCAAATCAACTTTTTAGATCACTGAAAATTAAACACTTGTAACACTCTGAATAGTGTTTATTCAAGAGAAACAGACAAATCTCAGTAAAAACAGCAAGTTTTGTTTGGTTTACCCTACTCTTATTTCTGCCTCCCTAACCTGATGTATGCATGAAAACAGTCCTTGAAAACAAGGTAATATGAGTTGAGCAGCCTAGCCGCCACTTCCAGGGATAAAACAAATTTGGAGGCCCAGAGAAGTCCCATTCCCAAAGAACAGTCATCATTTGACATCTTGGCTCACTGAAAAGCTCCACTCTTGTATCTTCTCTTGTGTGACCTAACTCAGCACTTCACTCTGAACAAATAGCTTGTTCTTACAGCATTTGTCAGAATTAATCAGCAGCAATTGTCTTAAAGGGTCAGTACATTAGCTGGCAGTGTTAGTTATGGCTAACAAGAAGCTGACCAAAGCAATAATAATAATAATTAGTAATAATAATATATTGGAGAATGAAATGTCCATAGAGAACTTTGGCAATTACTGATATAATGCTGGGAATCCTGGAGACAACAAATATACACAAGGATGTACACATGCTCAGGAAAGACCAGAGAAGGCTCTTAATTCTAACCTTGGGCTGACTTTGAATCTCTGTGGAAGTAGAAAATGAAGGCTAAAGCAGAGTAAGTAAATGGATAATAAAAGACATGCCATGTAAAGAGTACACAAAAGAGAATTAGAGAGGCTATATTAATATCAGACAAAAAATTTAAGATAAAATTATCACAGACAAAAAGGGATATCTTATGATAAAAGAGCCAATTATCAAGAAGATATAAGAATTATAAACATATATGCACTGACAACAGAATACCAAAATATGAAGCAAAAACTGACATAACAGGGAGGAAACAGACAATTCAACAATAATGGCTAAATGCTTTAATACCTTGCTTTTGATAATGGACAGAATAAAAAAGAAGATTGACAGTATACACCAATTAGGCCTAATAGACATTTAATGAGCACTCCATTCAACAACAGCAGATACAAATTCTTATCAGGTGCATTTTCCAGAATAGAGAGATCTGACAGACATCTATATAACATTCTGCTCAATAACAGCAGAACAGACATTTTCTTCAAGTAAACATAGAAGAGTCTCCAGTATTGACCATATTTTAGTCCATAAAAAAACTTCAACAAATTAAAAGGATGTAAGTCATACATTGTATGTTTTCCAACCACAAGGGATAAAATTAAAAATCAAGTCAGGAGAAAATTTGCAAAGTAACAAATATATGAAAATTAAAAATATACTGCTAAGTAAACAATGGATTAAAAAAGAAATTGCAAGGACTCCATTGGTTAAGCATCTGCTTTTGGCTCAGGTCATGAACCCAGGGTCCTGGGATCAAGTCCTGCATCAGGCTCCTTGCTCAGTGGGGAGCCTGCTGCTCCCCCTGCTTGTGGTCTCCCTCTCCCAATCTCTCTCTGACAAATAAATAAAATCTTAAAAAAAATTATCAACCTTAAAAAAAAGAAATTGCAAAGGATATTAAAAAATACTTTCAGATGAAAGAAAGGAGAAACTCAACATAACAAAACTTTGGGTTACAGTAAAAGCAGTGCTTCAAAGGAAAATAATAAAGACTGTAGCAGAAATCAGTGAAATGGAGATTGGATAAACAACAGAAAATCAAAGAAACAAAAGTCAGCTTCTAAAAGATCAGCAAAAATTACACAACTTTAGTGGTACTGACCAAGAAAACAGAGAGAATACTGAAGTTATTAAAATCAGGAATAAAAGAGGTGGCATTACTACCAAGTTACTGAAATAAAAAATAAATTAATATTATGAACAATTGTATGCCAAAAAATTAGATGACCTACTAGAATTGAACAATTCCTAAAAAGACATAAATTGCCAAAAACAGTCAAGAGAAAGAGAAAATCTAATTTATAACAAGTAACAAAATTAAATAATCAAAAATATCCCATAAAGAAAAGCCCAGGCCCAGTGGCTTCTCAGGTGAATTGTACCAAATAGTAAAGACTTGACACCAATTTTTCACAAGCTCTTCAAAAAAGTAAAACACTTACAAACTTATTGTACATTACATGTGTTACACTTGTACCAAAATCACATAAGGATATCACAAAATCAAACTATAGACCAAAATCCTTTATGAATATAAACATAAAAATCCTCAACAAAATACTAGTAAACAAAATCCAGCAGCATATTAAAATGATTATGCATCATAATCAACTGGATTTATCTCAGGGATTCAAGATTGGTTTAACATATAACAATCAACCAATTTAGTACAAAGTATTAACAGGAAAAAAAAAAGACAAAAGCCACATGATCATCTCAACAGATTGTTAACAAAATCTAATGTCATTTTATGATAAAAAGAATTCATAAATTAGGATTATATGTGAACTTCCTCAACCTGTTGAATCATCCACAAAAAAAAAAATGTAGCTAACATTCAGATTTAATGGTGAAAAACTGAATGCTTTACTGCTAAGATTAGAAATTAGACAAAATGTCCACTCTTGCCAATTCTGTTTAAAATTTTACTGTATGTTCTAGATAGGGCAATTAGGCAAGAAAAAGATATCCAAAGATCAATACTGGAAAGGAAGAAGTAAAACTGTATTTGTAGATGAATTGTTTTTGTGATTCTAAACTGTGATTCCAATCAATCACTGAGGAAAAGCTATCAGAAGTAATACAGGAATTTACCAGTGTTCCATGACAAATATCAAAACACAAACATTAATTGTATTTCTATACACTATCAATAATAATCTGAAAATAAAATCAAGAAGATTCTGTTTATAATAGCATTGAAAAGAATAAAACATTAATATTTTGAAAAAAATGTATGACATATAATGAAAACTACAAAACATTGTTTAAAGAAATTAAAGAAGATCTAAATAAATGGAAATGTATCCCATTTTCATGAATTGGAATCTTAGTATTTCTAAGATCCACTCATCAAATGCACTTATAGATTCTACATAATCCATATCTAAATCTATTTTTGCAGAATTTGGCAAGATTATCCTAAAATTTATATAGAAACCAAGAAGACTATAATAACCAAAACACTCTTGAAAATGAGAATAAAGTTGAGGGCTTGCTCTTCCCAAATTAAAAACTTAATACAAAGTCACAGTAATCAAGACAGTGGTACTGACATGAATATAGCAATATTGATCAATGCAATAAAAGTGACAGTGCAAATATAAACCTGGACAGTGCCCATGGAACATTCTCCAGAATAGATCACATCCTAGGTCACAAATCAGGTCTCAACCGGTACCAAAAGTTTGGGAACATTCCCTGCATATTTTCAGACCACAATGCTTTGAAACTAGAACTCAATCACAAGAGGAAAGTCGGAAAGAACTCAAATACACGGAGGCTGAAGAGCATCCTACTAAGGAATGAATGGGTCAACCAGGAAATTAAAGAAGAATTAAAAAAATTCATGGAAACAAATGAAAATGAAAACACAACCATTCAAAATCTTTGGGATGCAGCAAAAGCAGTCCTAAGAGGAAAGTATATAGCAATACAAGCCTTTCTCAAGAAACAAGAAAGGTCTCAAATACACAACCTAACCCTACACCTAAAGGAACTGGAGAAAGAACAGCAGATAAAGCCTAAACCCAGCAGGAAAAGAGAAATAATAAAGATCAGAGCAGAAATCAATGAAATAGTAACTAAAAGAACAGTAGAACATATCAACGGAACTAGGAGCTGGTTCTTTGAAAGAATTAACAAGACTGATAAACCCCTGGCTAGACTTATCAAAAAGAAAAGAGAAATGACCCAAATCAACAAAATCATGAATGAAAGAGGAGACATCACAACCAACACCAAAGAAATACAAACAATTATAAGAACATATTATGAGCAACTCTATGCCAGCAAATTAGATAACCTGGAAGAAATGGATGCATTCCTAGAGATGTATCAACTACTGAACCAGGAAGAAATAGAACACCTGAAAAGACCTATAACCACTAAGGATATT
Source organism: Neomonachus schauinslandi (assembly GCF_002201575.2). Classification (NCBI taxonomy): domain Eukaryota; kingdom Metazoa; phylum Chordata; class Mammalia; order Carnivora; family Phocidae; genus Neomonachus; species Neomonachus schauinslandi. The sequence goes on from NC_058405.1 coordinate 145,409,479, forward strand.
GAAGCAGTCATCAAAAATCTCCCAAAAAGGGCACCTGGGTGGCTCAGTTGGTTGAGCGACTGCCTTCGGCTCAGGTCATGATCCTGGAGTCCCGGGATCGAGTCCCGCATCGGGCTCCCTGCTCGGCGGGGAGCTTGCTTCTCCCTCTGACCCTCCCCCCTCTCGTGTGTGCTCTCTCTCTCTCATTCTCTCTCTCTCAAATAAATAAATAAAAATAAAATCTTTAAAAAAAAAAAAAATCTCCCAAAAAACAAAAGCCCAGGGCCAGACGGCTTCCCAGGGGAATTCTACCAAACATTTCAAGAAGAATTAATACCTATACTTCTGAAACTGTTCCAAAAAATAGAAATGGAAGGAAAACTTCCAAACTCGTTTTATGAGGCCACCATTACCTTGATCCCAAAACCAGACAAAGACCCCATCAAAAAGGAGAATTACAAACCAATATCCCTGAACATGGATGCAAAAATTCTCACCAAAATACTAGCCAATAGGATCCAACAGTACATTAAGAGGATTATTCACCACGACCAAGTGGGATTTATCCCTGGGCTGCAAGGTTGGCTCAACATCCACAAATCAATCAATGTGATACAATACATTAACAAAAGAAAGAACAAGAATCATATGATCCTCTCAATAGATGCAGAAATAGCATTTGACAAAGTACAGCATCCTTTCTTGATCAAAACTCTTCAGAGTATAGGGATAGAGGGTACATACCTCAATATCATAAAAGCCATCTATGAAAAACCTACAGCAAACATCATTCTCAATGTGGAAAAACTGGGAGCTTCCCCCTAAGGTCAGGAACATGGCAGGGATGTCCACTATCACCACTGCCATTCAACATAGTATTAGAAGTCCTAGCCACAGCAATCAGACAACAAAAAGAAATCAAAGGCATCCGAATCGGCAAAGAAGAAGTCAAACTCTCACTCTTTGCAGATGATATGATACTTTATGTGGAAAACCCAAAAGACTCCACACCAAAACTTCTAGAACTCATACAGGAATTCAGTAAAGTGGAAGGATATAAAATCAATACACAGAAATCAGTGGCATTCCTATACACCAACAACAAGACAGAAGAAAGAGAAATTAAGGAGTCAATCCCATTTACAATTGCACCCAAACCATAAGATACCTAGGAATAAATCTAACCAAAGAGGCAAAGGATCTGTACTCAGAAAACTATAAAATACTCATGAAGGAAATTGAGGAAGACACAAAGAAATAGAAAAATGTTCCATGCTCATGGATTGGAAGAACAAATATTGTGAAGATGTCAATGCTACCTAGAGCAATCTACACATTCAATGCAATCCCCATCAAAATACCATCCACTTTTTTCAAAGAAATGGAGCAAATAATCCTAAAATTTGTATGGAACCAGAAAAGACCCCAAATAGCCAGAAGAATGATGAAAAAGAAAAGCAAAGCTGGCGGCATCACAATTGCGGACTTCAAGCTCTATTACAAAGCTGTCATCATCAAGACAGCATGGTACTGGCACAAAAACAAACACATAGATCAATGGAACAGAATAGAGAGCCCAGAAATGGACCCTCAACTCCATGGTCAACTAATCTTTGACAAAGCAGGAAAGAATGTCCAATGGAAAAAAGACCGCCTCTTCAACAAATGGTGTTGGGAAAATTGGACAGCCACATGCAGAAGAATGACACTGGACCATTTCCTTACACCACACATAAAAATAGACTCCAAATGGTTGAAAGACCTAAATGTGAGACAGGAGTTCATCAAAATCCTAAAGGAGAACACAGGCAGCAACCTCTTCAACCTCAGCCACAGCAACTTCTTCCTAGAAACATCGCCAAAGGCAAGGGAAGCAAGGGCAAAAATGAACTATTGGGACTTCAACAAGATAAAAAGCTTTTGCACAGCAAAAGAAACAGTCAACAAAACCAAAAGACAACCTACAGAATGGGAGAAGATATTTGCAAATGACATATCAGATAAAGGGCTAGTATCCAAAATCTATAAAGAACTTATCCAACTCAACACCCAAAGAACAAAGAATCCAATCAAGAAATGGGCAGAAGACATGAACAGACATTCTCCCAAAGAAGACATCCAAATGGCCAAAAGACACATGAAAAAGTGTTCAACATCACTCGGCATCGGGGAAATCCAAATCAAAACCTCAATGAGATACCACCTCACACCAGTCAGAATGGCTAAAATTAGCAAGACAGGAAATGACAGGTGCTGGCAGGGATGTGGAGAACGGGGAACCCACCTACACTGTTGGTGGGAATGCAAACTGGTGCAGCCACTCTGGAAAACAGTATGGAGGTTCCTCAAAAAGTTGAAAATAGAGCTACCATACGATCCAGCAATTGCACTACTGGGTATTTACCCCAAAGATACAAATGTAGGGATCCGAATGGGTACGTGCACCTCGATGTATATAGCAGCAATGTCCACAATAGCCAAACTGTGGAAAGAGCCAAGATGTCCATCGACAGATGAATGGATAAAGAAGATGTGGTATATATATACAATGGAATATTATGCAGCCATCAAAAGGAATGAGCTCTTGCCATTTGCAATGACATGTATGGAACTGGAGGGTATTATGCTGAGTGAAATAAGTCAATCAGAGAAAGACATGTATCATATGACCTCACTGATATGAGGAATTCTTAATCGCAGGAAACAAACTGAGTGTTGCTGGAGTGGGGGGTAGGGTGAGAGGGTTGGGTGACTGGGTGATAGACACTGGGGAGGGTATGTGCTCTGGTAAGCGCGGTGAATTGTGCAAGACTGTTGAATCTCAGATCTGTACCTCTGAAACAAATAATGCAATATATGTTAAGAAAGACAAAAAAAGATAGCAGGAAGGGAAGAATGAAGGGGGGGAAATCAGAGGGGGAGACGAACCATGAGAGACGATGGACTCTGAAAAACAAACTAAGGGTTCTAGAGGGGAGGGGGGTGGGAGGATGGGTTAGCCTGGTTATGGGTATTAAAGAGGGCACGTTCTACATGGAGCACTGGGTGTTATGCACAAACAATGAATCACGGAACACTACACCTAAAACTAATGATGTAATGTATGGTGATTAAAATAACAATAAAAAAAATTAAAAAAAAATAGAAATAATCTAACCCAGCTCCTTGGGTTCAAAAAAAAAAAAGCTAAATGATGTAATGTATGGTGACTAACATAATAAAAGAAAAAGTAAATAAATGAATATAAACCTGTACATTTATGTTCAATTGATTTTCAGCAAAGATGTTAACACAATGCAATGAGGATAGAATGTTCTTTCAACAAATGGTGCTAGGACAGGGGCGCCTGGGTGGCTCAGATGGTTAAGGGTCTGCCTTCAGCTCAGGTCATGATCCCAGGGTCCTGGGATCGAGCCCTGCATCAGGCTCCCTGCTCCTTGGGAGCCTGCTTCTCCCTCTGCCTCTCTCTCTCTCTCTCTGTCTCTCATGAATAAATAAATAAAATCTTTAAAAAAAAAAAAACAAAAACAAATGGTGCTAGGACAATTGGGTACCCACATTTAAAAAAAAAGTAAAAGTTGAAACCCTCATACCATCTGTTAAATTAATTCAAAATGAGTTCTAAATCTAAATTTAAGATCTGAAATTATGAAATTCTTAGAAGAAAATATAAGGATAAACATTTGGGGTCTTGGATTAACCAATATTTTCTTAATATAAAACCAAAATACAGCAAAAAGAAAAAAATAGATTATCAAAATAAACTAATCATTCAAAGAACAATTATTCAATTGGGTTTCAATATCTGTGTGCTGTTAATTTTAATAAATCAAGGTATTTTAATTATATTAAATAAAATAATATTTTACATATTTATTAGTATTCTGTATTGGACTAATCATGGATCTAAAAATTTGCAGATTTTGAGCTTTAGGTTAACATAAATTATCAATTTTCAATGTGTACTTAAGTAATTAAATTTCTCCATATTCCATTTAATTTTCCTTTGCAAAATATAGGAACAGAATTACATGGTTGATTAGATTCCTCCTAACAGTAACATTCTAAGATTTTAAGACTTAAAAAAATGTTTTTCATTATTTCATACAAACATTTGTTGTAACAAAAAGCTAATATAACTATTTTAAAAATCAGATATTTATTATGGATAATAGCAACCAGTCTAACACATGTATAACTATAACTGGAATCCCAGAAGGAAAAAGGGAAAATAAAGAAATTTTGGACAAAAAAATAATGAAAATATAAAAGTCAAAACTTCAAAAATGATGAAAGACACACATTTATAGACTCAAGAAATCCAAGCACTTAAACACAATAAAAATCCCACCTTCAAACATTATATGATATCCAAATATAAAGAGAAAAATCTTGAAAGTAACCAGTAAATTATAAATATATATGAGATCAAAAACACAAGATTAACATCATCAGAAACAGTGGAGACCAGATAAAGTGGGTAACATTATTTTAAGTGCTGGAAAATAAAAAAGGTTAACCAGAATTTTATATTAAGTAAAAATATATATTTTTAAGTAAAGGTGGAATAAAGACATTTTTCAAATAAAAACTAAGAACACAATGCCAGTAGACATGTATGAAAAGAAATACTAAAGAAAATTTTGATATTGAAGGAAACGTTGCCAGATGGAAAAATCAGATCTTCAGAAAGAAATAAAAAGCAGTGAAAATAATAAATATGTAGATTAATATTTTTTTTAAAACTACCTTTCTTTCCCCTTCTATATTTGTTTAGAGTACCTATGACTTTTTAATGAAATAATTATAACCTTGTATTGTGGTATCTACTGTGTGTGTGTGTGTGTGTGTGTGTGTGAAATAACTATAGAATAAAACATAGGCAGCCAGTAAATTATACTGATATGAGGTTTTTATATTTTATGTAAAATGGTAAAATATTAGTTCTAAGTACACTTTGAAAATTTAAAAATATGTAATTTAACCTGTGGAGAGATGAGAAATAATGCAGTGGCGTAGCTAAAATACCAAGAGAGAAATTAAATTCTAAAACAACACATTCATTTAACATAATAGAAGGCAAGAAAAAAAAAAAACAGAACAAAAAATCAGAAGGAAAAACAGAAACCAAACAGCCCCTATAAAATCAGCATCTTACGGACTCTCATACACCAATTGTTTGTTCCTTCATTCCTACCCTACCAATAAATCTCTCTATTCCAGAAATTTTGAGTAATCCATATTTCATTATCTAAAACACAATTGTAAAAATACAGAGTAGTCACTTTTGAAGGCATATAGTAGTTAGATAGTTCTTAAATTAAGCTCTACATTAATTACCTTCCAGTGAGCTATGTAACAAAATATTCTCTCCAGCAGAAGTGCTCCCTGCCTTACTTAAATTCTTTTTAGGGTTGCCTGACTCTACTTATATTTAAAACTGCTGGCATCACTTAACCTGACTTCCCATTCAGCTTTCCTAGTTTGTCCCAGGTGGATTTCTGAAAGATCTTTGCTGCCCCATTCTCACCCAGAAACTTAGGGCAGTGCCTCTCAAATTTCTTTGATAAAGGACCCAGTCTATTTATTTATTTTCAAATTTCTAATCAGTTGCATGACTGATACTTCTGTAAAGTACCTGAATATTGTTCTATTAAAAAAGAAATCTTTTTGTTTTGAATTAATATTTAATCATTTATACATAAATGCTACTTACAGTTTTATGATTGCTTCATTACTCAGTGCATCTTTGCAAATGACAGACTACAGTATATATACATCATTATCACTTGTGGCTACAACCAAATTCAATATATCATAATACTATCCTATCAGTATCGTAATACTTCCTACTAAAACTAGAAGCACTCCCTTTGGTCTTTATTTCTTCAACATCATTTCCATTGTCATAACTTGACTAATGCTACTGTCACATTCAAAAAGTTATATATTTTATCAACAATAATTCTAATGAAGCTTCTTTCACTTTCAGTAAATTGGAATTAAAAATAAATAATATGAATTTTCCATCCTTAATTTAGCTAATAATCTTAAATTCTATATGAAAAAAGCCAATTGATGAAAAATACTGTAATTTAGTAAAATAAATGTTTGCATATTATGTAATTTTTATGTAATTTTGGAGTGAAACTGACAAACAAACCTTAAAATATTATATATTATTACACAGTTTTTCTACCATGACTAGAATGCAGCTTACATCATATGCAGCTTACTTTATGAGTTTATTTACACCTGAACTGGTCTATATTCTGCTCACCAAGATGTTTCCAGTAATTGTGTACAACTGTGTAACAGTTCACAGACTTGAAATATGTAAATCCGAATCACATTTTGTGTAGCACTGCCCTAAAGAAAGCAGTCATAAAGTCAATCACAATAGCCACTGAAATAAAAGTGTCCCTTCTGTTAACTCAGTTTCCTCTGGTCACCAGAGTTTTCAAAACTCTATACTGAGCTTTGTAAAACTTATGGTCTAGTCATCCAAAAGCACTGTATAAAAGTAAAACTATCTTACTCATAGCATTAATTAAAATTAGCAGAAACTGTGTGAAGAATAAAAGGGACTCTTTGCAACTTTTGTCTAATTCTAAAATTATTTCAAAATAAAACATTTAAAAATTTTTGTCCAAAAAATTAATTTCCAAGAATAACTTACAACAAGTAGAGTACATAATACACATAAGGAGGCTCCATTTGTTCCTAGTTTACAACCATCTCAGATGACAAGAGATAACTGTTAAGAATCAAACTATTATTTTCATTATAACATCCTCCTGAGTTTTATCCTAAAAAGCATTTAATCTCCATTTGCTTCCTAAGATTTTTCTAGTTGAATTTTCTCTAGGTATTTTGAGCAGTTGTGACTTTCTATAAGACAAACCTATTTTTGTTGTTAGCTAATGGTAAATGATACATAAAAATTTTCCCTGCAGAAATTCATTATCAGCTAATGAACCAGCCAAACTTGCATCAATTTGATGTTCATTTTTAACAACTATTCAGGATAGTTCATCAAAGCCACTGTAGTTACAGTGTCCATGGTTGAGAACAACTGGAAGCCTTGCTTACTTGGCTGTAAATCACAGCAAATCAATATATCCTTTCTACCACTTAACACTGGCTCTGTAAATTTCTTATTATATATAAAGGGATACAATAATATAACAAAAATTGAGTGACTTCAAGTTGCCATTAGTAATATACTACACTTGACACTGCACAATAGCAAAACCCAGAGTTATAATTTTTACTGTGTCTTAGATTTATTAATCCATTTAGGAATTTTTAGGTTGATAACTACAGATTTGAATGGAGAACTTTATTTTTTTTAACAAGACAAGTACTAAGTGTATATATTCTCAAGTAATTACTTGTAAATACAATGCATTGGTCTAATTGGTCAGGATTGTGATTTTTTTTTCATGTTCTATAACTGCCAATAAATTGAAGTCGGAAATTGGATACTACTTAAATATTAAATAATGCTGAGCTTAGACATTTTTTGATAAAATTAGAGAAGGGAGCTGTCTGATCTGACGCACAGCATATACATTTCCTTTCCATTAGAGTCCTCATTCTTTTTCTCCACATTAATACTGAGCCCAAGACATACCATGTATTTATGATATGAATATACAGATGTTGGCCTATATACTTTTATTACAATAAAAATAGCGATAAGAAATACAATGTGTCTTATAAAAGCTTGCACACCTCTATTACAATATACCCTTAGCTATTTGATCCCACAGGGCACACTATTGATGTTATGGTCCTTCATGACTACTCCTGTTTGAAATTCATTTTGCTATTCATTATAAAATGAATCCTGGGAAACAAATATTAAAAATAATATCATGATTTCTATGTTCTCAGAAATCTCTTCTGTGTAGGAGAGGTGGAGAAGATGGTCGCAGAGTAGGAGGACCCTGGGCTTCCCTTCTCCCACAAATACAACTAGATAACTATCAAATCATCCTAAATACCCCAGAAATTGACCGGAAGACTGGCAGAACAAACTCCACAACTAAAGGTAGAGAAGAGACCACATCAAGGTAGAAAGTGCAGAGGATAGAGTGGCCAGGACAAAAAAGAAGAGCACAAGCAGCACACACTGGATACACTCCCAGAAGTGGGAGGCCCTAGGAAACAGAGGACACCAAAGGGCAGGGCACTATAGGACCTGTTCTTTATAAGGTCATTACAATCAAGAACAGGAAATGTAGCTGGCTTTCCTAAAACACAGAAACAGGAATAGAGACTTAGACAAAATAGGAAGACAGAGGAATCTATCCCAAATGAAAGAACAGGACAAGACCAAGGCTGGAGATGTAAGTAAAACAAATATAAGTAACATGCTTGACTGATAATTTAAACTAATGATCATAAACATTCTTAATAGAATTAAGGAAAGTGTGGAAGACATGAGTGAGACCCTTGATGAACAGATAAGGAAAAAATGGCAGAGATAAAGGGATCAATAAATGAAATAAGAAACACACTTGATGGAATGAATGGCAGACTGGAAGATGTAGAGGAATGAATTAGTAACAGAGAGTAATGGAAAGTAATCAAGCTGAACAAAAGAGAGAAAAAAGAATTGTGGAAAATGAGAATAGACTTAGGGAACTCAGGGACTCCATCAAACATAATGATATTCATATTATAAGAGATGCAGAGGAAGAAGAGAGAGAAACTGGAAAGAGAATTATTTGAAGAAATAATAGCTGAAAACTTCAATAATCTGGGGAAGGAAACAGACAACTAGATCCAGGAGGCACAAGAATGCCTCTCAAAATCAACAAAAGCTGGTCCACACCAAGATATATTGTAATTAATTGGCAAAATACAGTTATAAGAAAAAATATTAAAGCAGCAAGACAATAGAAGACAGTAGCTTACAAGAGAAAATTAATAATGCTAGCAGGGGATTTTTCAGCAGAAACTTTCCACTTCAGAAAGAAGTTGCATGATATATTCAAAGGGCTGAATGGGAAATATCTGCAACCAAGAATACTCTATCCAGCAAGGCTATTATTCAGAATAGAAGGAGAGATAAAGAGTTTCTCAGGCAAACAAAAACTAAAGGAGTTCTTGACCAATAAAACAGTCCTGTAAGAAATATTTAAGGGGATTCATTGAGTAGAAAGGAAAAACCAACAATGACACTATGAAGGTAGGAAACACAAAAGCTATAAAAATGAATATTTCTGTAAATAATCAATCAAGAAGGAGGAGTCCAAGATGGCAGAGGAGTAGGAAACCTTAGTTTTGTCTGGTCCCAGGAATTTAGCCTGATAGCTATCAAATCATTCTGAACACCTGTGAACTCAACAAGAGATCTAAGAAAAGTAATCCAATCAAGAAATGGGCAGAAGACATGAACAGACATTTCTCCAAAGAAGATATCCAAATGGCCAACAGACATGAAAAAATGCTCCACATCACTTGGCATCAGGGAAATACAAATCAAAATCACAATGAGATACCATCTCACATTGGTCAGAATGGCTAAAATTAACAAGTCAGGAAGTGACAGATGTTGGTGAAGATGTGGAGAAAGGGGAACCCTCTTACACTGTTGGTGGAAATGCAAGCTGGTGTAGCCATTCTGGAAAACAGTATCGAGTTTTCTCAAGAAGTTAAAAATAGAGCTACTCTATGACCCAGGAATTGCACTACTAGGTATTTACCCCAAAGATATAAATGTAGTAATTCAAAGGGGCACCAGCACTTCAATATTTGTAACAGCAATGTCCACAATAGCCAAACTATGGAAAGAGCCCAGATTTGCCCATCAACAGATGAATGGATAAAGAGGAGGTGGTATGTATGTGTGTGTGTGTGTGTGTGTGTGTGTGAGATGGAATATTATATAACCATCAAAAAATGAAATCTTGCTATTTGTAATGATGTGGATGGAACTAGAGGGTATTATGCTAAGCGAAATAAGTGAATCAGATGAAGACAATTATCATATGATATCTCTCATATGTGGAATTTAAGAAACAAAACAGAGGATCACAGAGGAAGAGAGGGAAAAATAAAACAAGATGAAATCAGAGAGGAAGACAAACCATAAGAAATTCTTAATCACAAGAAACAAAATGAGGGTTGCTGGAGGAGAAAGAGGGTAGGGGGATGGGGTAACTGGGTGATGGACGTAAGGAGGGCATGTGATGTAATGAGCACTGGGTATTATATAAGATTCATGAATCACTGAACTCTACCTTTGAAACTAATAATACAACATGTTAATTAATTGAATTTAAATAAAAATAAATAAAGGATATTTAAGGCCAGATACAAAATTGAATACAGCAAGATTACAAAAAAAATGGAATTTAATTTAAAAAAATAAAAAATATAAAATCAGTCAAGTACAAGCCAATATCTCTGACAAATATAGATATAAAATTTTTCAGTAAAATACAGCAAACCAAGTTCAGGAGCACAGTCAAAGGATCATTCACTATGATCAAATATGATTAATCTCTGGGATGCAAGGATGGTTTAACATATGTGAATCAATCAATGTGATAGATTACATTAATAGAATGAAAGGAAAGAAAAGAATCACACAATCATCTCAATAGTCAAAGAAAAAGCATCTGAGAAAATTCAACATTTATCCAGGATAAAAACTCTTAACAAATTAGACACAGAAGGAACATAATTAAGTCCATATATGACAAGCCCACAGCTAACATTATACTCAATAGTGAAAGGATGAAAGTTTTTTCTCTAAAAACAAGAACAAGGGTGTCTACTCTCACCCACTCTTATTCAATAAAATACTGGAAGTCCTAGCTAGAAAAATGAGGCAAGAAAAAGAAATAAAAGTTACCAGAATTGGAAAGAAAGAAATGAAATCATCTCTATTTGCAGGTGACAGGATTTTATGTAAGAAAATCCTGAAGACTCAACTAAAAAACTGTTATGTCTAAACAATGAATGCAGTAAAGTTGAATACAAAATTAACATTCAAAAATCAATAGCATTTCTATACACCAACAATGAAATTTCTGAAAAAGGAATAATCTGATCCTATTTACAATAGCATCAAAAACAGTAAAGTACTTAAGAATAAATCTAAGGACACAAAAGATGCCTATTTTGAAAACTGCAAGACACTGATGAAAGAAACTGAAGAAGACACAAACAAATGGAAAGATACCCTGTATCCATGGATTGGAAGAATTAATATTTTTAAAATGTCAATATTACTGAAAGCCATGTATAGAGTCAATGCAATCTCTATCAAGATTGCAATGGCATTTTTTAGAGAAGTACAACAAAATATTCCTAAAATTTATATGAACCACAAAAGATCCTGAATAGTCAAAAAAAATTCCAAGAAAGAAAAACAAAGAAAAAAAGTATGATACTGAGGTATCATACTTTTAGCTTTCAAGCTATAGTATAAAGTTATAGTCATCAAAATATTATGATAATGGCATAAGAATAGACAAATAGACCAATGGAACAGAACTGAGAGTGCAAAAATAAACCCAAGCAATATGGGCAACTAATATTTGGGAAAGGAGCTACTACTCAGTGGAGAAAAGACAGTTTCCTCAATAAATGGTGCTGGGATAATTGGATATTTACATGTAAAAGAATGATACTGGACCCATATCTTATACCACTTAAAAAAGTTAACTAAAAATAAATTATTGTCTCATTTGTATGTAGAAACTTAAATAAATAAATAAATAAATAAATAAATAAATAAATAAATAAATAAATAAATAAAAGCAAACACATAGAAAGAGAGATCAGACTTGTGCCACTGGAGGTAGATGGTAGGGGGAAGAGGACTTGGAGGAAGGTGGCCAAAAAGTAGAAATTTCCAGTTATAAGATAAATAAGTATTAGGGATTTAATGTATAACATGATAATTATAGCTAACACTACTGTATAATATATAGGAAAGTTGTTAAGAGAGTAAATCTAAGAGTTCTCATCACAAGAAGAAATTTTTTTTCTATTATTCTTTCTTCTTTCCTTTATTATTATATGTATATAAGAACATAGAAGTTAACTGAACTTATTATGGTAATCATTTCACAACATATGTAAATCAAACCCTCATGCTCTATACCTTAAACTTATACAGTGATGTATGTCAATTATTTCTCAATACAACTAGGGAAAAAGGAAATAAAGGGAAAACAACAAATGTCAGACTAATGAAAATTAAAAGAATTTTTCCAATAGCAAATATACCATAAAAAATAGCTAAATAAAATCCTCTAAGTAGACAGGAAATGACAAAAGAGATGGTAAGCAAAGATAAGGGAAAATACAGTAGGCTTGCTTTTCTTCTTGAGTTTTCGAAATTATGCCAGGTGGTTAAAACAAAAATTTTAACACTGTCCAATGTGGTCCTAAGTGTATGTAAAAGAAATATTTAATACAACTGTATTATAAATAGGGCAGGATAAAGAGACACCAAAAGTTAAAATTTCTATACTTTACTTCAATTGCAGTAGACTGTAATAAAAAAGCAGAATGCACATTCTTTTCAAGTGCCCACAAAATATATACCAAAAGAGATGTTATCCTAAGCCATAAAACAAACCTCAACAAACTTCAAAAAGTTAAAAAATTGAAATAATACAAAGTATGTTACCCAACCACAGTCAAATCAAACTAGAAATCAATAACTAAGATACCCAAAAATATCTACAAAAACATAGAAATTAAACACCACACCATACTTACAAATAATCCATGGGTTAAAGAAGCCTCAAGGAAATCAAAATGTACTTTGAGCTGAATGAAAACAAAAATTCAATATATTGTGGTCCGTGGGACACAAGTTAAGCAGTGGCAAGGGAGAAATTTACAGCATATAAATGCACACATTAGAAAAGAGGGTAAGTTCCAAATCTGTAACAGAGTACTAGACATTTTAACTAGTGCAATAATGTAAGAAAAAGAAGTAAAAGTCATATAGACCAAAAACTAAAATTTCCCTTATTTGCAGATAACATGACTATCTATATAGAAAACCTCAAGGATCACAAAAACACTTAGAACTAATAGAATAGTAATAGTATATTAGCAATGAACACATGGGATACTAAAATTAACATACAATACCATTTATCACTCATAAAATGAAATATTTAAGTGCTAATCTAGCAAAACATGTACAGACCTTTTATTCTAAAAGAACACAATGTTAATAAAAAAACTCTAGAAACACATAAATAAAGAGACAGACTGTGTTCACGGATTGGAAGACTTAACACAGTAGTGTATCCATTGTCCCCAAATTGAAAAATAGGTTTAACTCAATTCCTGTCAAAATTTCAACAAGACTTATTTGTAGATATTGACAAGATTATTCTCAAATTTATATAAAAAGATGGAGGCTCTAGATTAGCAAAAATTTTTGAGAAAAAAAATAAAGTGAGAAGAATGGCTACCTGATTTTTAACTCATTACTTTGGTACAATAATTAAGACTATGATATTGATGGAGGTTCTCACATAGATAAAATAACAAAATAGTAAACAAATAAGCCACCTGGATTTTTTTTACAAAGATGCAAATCAATGCAAGAGAGGAAATACAGGTTTTTCAATAAATGGTGCTAGAGCATTAGTACATCCATAGCAAAATAACTTATACCCAAATCTCACACTTTATGCAAAAATGAACTCAAAATGTAACACAGGGGTGCCTGGGTGGCTCAGTTGATTAAGTGTCCGACTCTTGATTTCAGCTCAGGTCATGATCTTAGGGTCCTGGGATTAAGCCCCACATCTGGCTCCACACTCAGCAGGTATTCTGCTTGAGGATTCTCTCTCTCCCTCTTCCCCAGCCCCTCCCCCTGCTCGTCCAAGCTCTCTCACTCTCTCTCTCTCTCTCAAATCAATAAATCTTAAAAAAAAAAAGTAGCTCAGACTTAGTTGTAAAATGTAAAACTACAAAACTAAAAAAAAGAACAAATCTTTTGAATTTATGGGTAAGCAAAGTGTTCCTAAGCTTACATCAAAAGCACAATTCATAATAAGAAACACTGGACTTCAAAATTAAAAACGTGCTCTGTGAATGAGTCTGTTAGGAGAATGAATAGATAAGCTACAGAGTGGGAGAAAATAATTGCATTCCACATATTCCAAAAAGGACTAATTTTGCATATTTAAAGAACTCTCAAAAATTGAGAGTAAAAATGAAAGCAAAACAACTCATCTTGAAGTTACAATACTTTACATATAGCTTTAGCTATGGGGTATTTACGTTTTAATATCTAAAAAACCCATTTTACTCATTTTTCATAATGTTACGCAAAAGGAAAAGTATAAAGCCCATATAAATGTATATTTTCTATTTCATCTTATTCTAGAATACATATCAAATAATTTCAATGTGCTAGTTTCTGGTTTTGGTGCTGAGTATGGGATAGAAGTTAAATTTGAAAACCTCTTTTCACATAGAATTTCTTGTGGGTAGAAACAAATTTAAAAAGCAAGCATATGATATATTGGATGGTAAGAAGAACTGTAAAGAAAATTTGTTAAAGGTATTATTAAATAAATTATTATATTATTAAATTATTAAAGGAAAACAGAAAGTAACAGACCTGTATTTCATAAAAAGTAGGCTAGAAAAATATTTAAAAGTGTTCTAAAGAAAGGGAAAGAATAAACCATGCAGACAGAAACATGCAAGAGCTCTCCAGTTAGGCAACAGAAATTCTCCAGGGGTGAGCAAGCCTGGTGTACTTAAGACATTACAAAAAGGCCATTGAGTTTGGGTAAATGAAAGGATAGAGTGATAGACAATGAAGTTCAAGAGTTCAGCAAGACTTGGGAATTTTATATTAGTAAACTGGGAAGCCATTAAGGAGAATGAGCAGAGAAATAAGGATGCTATTACAATAATCCACATAAGAAGCGAGAGATAATAGAATTAGCTAAAGAATTTCCGATGGGATGTAAGAAATAGAGAAAAATAGAAAATTTCTTCAAGATTTTTCCCATCAACTGAAGAGTCAAGTTGCCATTTTCTGAGGTGGAGAAGGCCATAAGAAGAAAAAACTCCAACATATGATTTTTTGAAATGTTATACTTAAAATGATTTTTAATCATTTAAAAGGAGGTGTTGAGTGCATCTTTGGATACAGGAGTCTGAGGTCTAGAAACAAAGTTTGACTAAAGATACATGAATTGTACAGGAAGTATGTGCTTAATTCATGGGATGTAAATAACTTGAAAATCTGAGCTTTATTTGAGTTCACATTTTAAAAAAGAATAGCAAATGTGATATAGATAAAATTTCATTTTTAGTCAGAAAAAATAAAACTTGTTTTTTTTAACTGTGATATAATTGACAGGTAATATTATACCAGTTTCAGGTATCAGTTCTTACTAGAATACAAGGACTTTGCTATTTTTATTTTTTGAAGTAGCTGTCAAAAGATTTTGTACTACTTCTAGAAGTAAGGAGACATAATATTAAATAAACTACCAACAACTTATAAAACTTATATAAGCAATGTTAAAAATTTTAAGGCCTCACTAATGTTAATTCCTATATTTTCTATAAATTTAACAATAGTTGCAATCTGATTATTTAATTTTGCTTATGGCAAAGCCATCCAAGTTAGGAAAATCTATGGACTTCTCAAAGCACACTACCATAATAGAACAATCACTTTTGTTGTCATCTATTTTACCAAAGATCAGCCACACTGCTACACATTTAAAAATGTCTTCAATGTTGCTCTTACATTGCCTACAGACACAGAAATCTATTTGTTCCTTCAATAATAAATTGCAACTGAGCAGTTCCTTTTGAAAGAAAAATTCCCTTTTCTACTGCTCTGTAGAGTGGCATTATTGTCAAGTAATGATATAAACCACTAAACTGGAAAGGATGAAAATGGAATTCTTTTCACAGGAGAATTTAAGCAATCTTAAATGAATCCTTTGTGTAGGTCCTGATTTAAAATGATTTCATAAGATCAAGACTTCCTTTACAAATCTATATAAATGCTGCAGGGAACTGTTTAAAAGGTTTTTTTTTAATCAATGTAGTCAGTAATAGACTTGCCATGTGACCATAAGTATGACCTGAGTGAGAGATGCATTTTTTTTCTGTTTTTTTATGGTAAAAATGTGCATAATGTGAAATTTTCTATCTTAACTATTTAACAATGGTAGATGGCACAGGACTAGGCAACCAACTCAAGTACCTTACTTGTGCCCTTTGACCTGGCTTATACCTGATTACAAATGTACCATTTACAAACAACTACAAACAACTACAATAACTATGTCTGACAGAAGCCATCTTATAATAGGAAACTCTCCCTTTTTTTTTTTTTTTTTTTTTTTTTTTTTTTTT